>NC_081313.1:99947962-100250993 GCF_026419965.1 Kogia breviceps | reverse complement strand
AGCTCTTACTTTACCTTGCATAAGGTGTCTGGCAAGCCTCAAACTTTTAGACTCCTAAAACTACACCAGTATTCCACCCACTGGTTGGAATACTTCCACCTTCTTACCTGAGTATCCAGAGTCCTTCTTTGCTCACCAGATCTGATTAGCTTAGTGCCATCATTCTAACAGGATGTGCTGTGGAATGTTCAGATGAACCAGCTGTCTTTGGACTTACTGTGACAGAGAGCAGGCAATTTAGCATATCTCTGGAGCAAAGAACTGGAATACACACTGCTGCCTGTCCTAGGTGAATGTGAACTACCTCAGATTCTCCTTCCTGATGGATATTGAAAATAATATATACACTAAGCTCAAAAGTCACATACCATGAACTAGAGACTTAGTCGATCTGTTTTAGTAAAGATGCCATACCTAGAACAACAACTTCAGTTGGGGCTACTGCCTGGATAAGTACACTATGCTCCATTTTGATTCATCTGGTTTTTGCAGAGACTAGATTGGTGACTTAAATGTGGTATAGTAGGGACCATTACCCTTGCCTCATTTAAGTCTTTGGTGATCTCTGATCTCTGCCATTCTACCCAGGGTGTGGTGCTCCTTGGTTTTAAGAACTGTGATGGATGGGGGCTTCTTCTCAGCCTTTCTGTCAGCTCTTACTCCATGTGTCAAGGAATCAATGTGAAGATCCTGGGACCTGCTAAGTTTGTCCATTCCAATTATGCATTCAGGAACTGAGATGATAACAGCTGGATACCTCCATGGATACATTGGACCCAAAGTGAGATAATCCTGGGCCAGAACTTCTTTTGCCATGTGAATTCCATATGCCCTTACTGTAAATAGTGGAACCATGATGGTGCTTTGGGTCGCTGGATATCAGCATGAGTCAGATTCTGTATCCAAGAGGTCTAAGTACTTTTTCTTCAGTGTATGATTACCCAAGCGAGTGTCCATAGGACCTTTTGGGAAAGAAAGAGGGAATTTAAACTGTATACAATTGCCATGCATTTGAAGAGTCCTTCAAGAAGACACAACTCTTCCTTCAACTGATGGGTCAGAGTGTGAGAACTGGTTCTTGTCTGGAAAATGGACAACTGATTATAACTTTCCATCAGGGCAGCTGACATCATTCATTCTGGACTTCTTTTTATTATATCATCTATATCAAGTTGACTCTTCATTCATCTTGCCGCTAGTAAGACTATGGTCAATAGGCATTACACGTATGTCCCTGAAGGTCAATGTCTCCACTTGCCATTTGATCTTGGTGCTATTATAATAAGTAAGTTAACTTTGTTTCTGGTGGTTTTGTGCTGTTTTCTGGATTTGCTATTCTGGAATCCTTTCATATTCATTGATGCTAGGGAACCCAGTACTTTATCTGTAACAGCACCTTTTCTAGGCAGGCCTGGCCTATGCTGCTGAGCTTCTGATTAATGATGGTGACTGCCTCACCATCACATTCTTTTTTGTCTTGTGTAAACAGTGAATGACACCAGCTGGTGGAGTCTTGGATCTTATATAACAGATTCAGTCTAGCATGCTCACTTTCTGAGCCTTTCCTCATTTAGAATTCTTCATTCTCCATTCTGCATAGGCGGTTCTGCTCTTTCCACCTCATTTAACGTGGACTATCAGTATTTTCAAACTCCAAAGAGCCATCCCAGTAGTGTATTAATACTGGTTCTAGGTCTATTGTCAGGAAATTAAATCTTGAGTGTCCCCACATCAATAAAACTCTACCTTACTCAGTCTTATATTCCAACCTCCACTATCCTATAGTCCAACACCCTCAGAATCCACTCCTAAGCCACGCTCTCCCTGTTCATGTCAGTATTTAATAACCAAGTTTTGTCACTCCTTCTAAGTATAATCCCTCTATTCCTTAGCAGGGCCAGCGTTTTCCTACTTAGGCCATGCTGAGATAAGAGCTTAATTATTGATGTAAAGGTGAATGAGTTGAATAGTATTCCCTTAAAATTCATGTCCACCCAGAATCTGTGAATGTGACCTTATTTGGAAACAGGGGTTTTGCAGATATAATCAAGTTAAAATGAGATCATGCTGGATTTTGGTGTGCTTTATTTCAGTGACTGGTGTCCCTTAAAAGAAAAGGGCAATTTAAAACTAACACATAGACACACAAGGGAGAAAGCCATGCAAAGTCAGAGGAAGAGATTAGAGTGAAAGATTCATTGGCTAAGGGATGCCAAGGATTACTGGAGACTGCCACAAGCTGTAAGAGATATGGAAGGATTCTTCTTTAGCATCTTCAGAGACAGAGAGGTTGGCCCTGCCAATATGTTTTGAATTCCTAGAATCCAGAACTATGAGAGAGTTAAGTCTCAGTCCTTCTCTATCAGGGCCCTGATTTTGGTGAAGCCTGCAAATTCAGGCTTCACTGAAATTCTCCCAATTTTATAATCAAGTCCTGTGTCTTGTCTATAGCTCAGGCTACTCTCAGACTCTAGGACAGGGATTTGCAAACTTTTTCTATAAAGGGCCGATATACTCCAGTCATATGAACTTCTTTTTAGACCCTGGAATTTACCCTTTGTTCCTTTCCCGCAGGCTTCTGCGTGCTGTGTCCACTACCTGGAGCACTGTTCTACCCAGAAGTAATCCAAGAGGGTTTGTGGGAAGAGGATTAACAAAATCTTCTCCACTTCTGCATGAGATTATGACTGCTGGTTAGTCTAGTTCTGTTAAGATGTGGAGTGTATGTCTAGGCAATCTTGCTTATGGAAAAATTACCCCTGATTGGCAAATTAACAATGAGCTTTCCTGAGTGTGGTAACTCTTGTTCCTGGGAATGCCCTTAGTGGATTTGCTACAAGAGATATTGGCTCCTCTGGGACATGAGGCTTTTTAGCCAGGTTATCTTCCATACTCATTTTATGGGGATCTTGAGAGGAAGCTTGGTATTTTCTTCCAGGAAGCTGTGGTTCTTATCCTATGTCCTTCTGGGTGGCATGGCACTGGTCTTGTAAGTACAAATGTTTAGTTGAACCCAAGAAGGCCCTTTGGCAGTTGCTACAGGGAATAAAAAATTTTACATGGATTTATCTTCTGACAAGCCCCTTGCTGCCATTGCTTTCCCATAGCTATGCAACTGTGTCTACCATTCCTGCTTTTGCATCTGTGTCTTCTGGCTCATTTCCACTGTCCTTTTTTTTTTTTTTTTTTTTTTTTTTTAAAATCACATTTTAGATGGTTCTTAGAAGCCGTCAGGGAATCCCCAACCCTTTCTACTTACCCTGTTGTGAGAGTGAATTATTATTATCTATTTAGTGTTTTTTTTTACTCCACTAAATTGAAAAATTCTGATTGTTAGGGGAATGTCCATCTTTTTCACTCCTATGTAGCTAGCATTTAGGATGCACTCAGTAATACTGTTAATAAAATGAATTAGGGGCTAAAATTTCCTCAAGTCTCCAAACTCTCCTGGTTCTAAATAATACTTAAGGAACAAAGCTGAGGGGACTTATAATTTGTTTAATAGTTTAGTTATAGTTCATTTAATAGCTTATTTTTTGTCAAGCTCCACTACTAGTAGAGGCCAGTGAATACTAATTTTGAGTCTTATATTCTTAAAGGTTGAATAAAGAGTCATCTTCAATTCAACTGACTCGATTGGATTCAGTTCCAAATATATATATGTCTTGACCAACTGATGCGGGAATAGTAAGAAGCACATGATATGGTTAGAGACTTGGATTTTAGGGCCTCTGTGGATTCAAGATAAAGTGGCAGAGCCACATTCAGTCATTGAAGGTCAACTGTATCAGCATCTCAAACCAGGTGCAGGAGGATTGTGACTGCCTTGTAAAGAAGGTCAGATTTGACTATGGTCTTAAAAGAGGATGGAAAATCTATGCAGAAAAAACATCATGGGAAGCTCCCAAAAGTGAGAGGATAGAGTTTCATTTGGAACAGAAAGAGTGTAAACAAAACTTCGGTGGTGTTTGGTTGCAATATGGACAGTGTGTATATTGTACCTTAGGAGAGAATTGATTTAAATTGGATCAAAGTTTTGAATCTTCTACCTCTAAAAAATTTAATGATTGACTCATATCCTTTCTTGCTGTAATATGGTGCAGTTTGAAATCTTATGAAATAATAAAGTGCTTAAAACATACATGTGCTGACCTTTATATTTGCTTGGGGTAACTATTTTAAGTGCTAGAGCCCTGGGATGCCCCTTCCACCAAAGATGTGGTTTGCCATTGTTACTTAAGTTATATAACACAAGTTTCTTTCAGTCAATGGCTTAGACATCGACAATGATTGATGACAGTAAGTGTATTGTTTTTAAGTTCTTGTGCTCTCTCAATGTTAGCTCAGGAATAAATATGTTTGAAAGTATTATTTTCTTTATGAAAGGAACTGGACACCATGTATTTTGTGTCATAAAATTTTTTTGATAATGATTATTTACTTCTGCTATTATGAATAATTTTATAATTTAAAACAGGATATAGTGATACAGCATTTATGCATAAAGCTCTAAACCTTCTCCAATGATTATAATGAGAAAAGTGGTAGTCACTGATTAGCTGTATGTGGTAAGCCCTATACAAATTATTCTAAGTACTTTCTCTCTCTGTATCTTCACAAAAACACTGTAGCAGGAATCAGTACATCCATTTTGACTGTTCACAAATTACAGAGAATATATGCACATTTATCCGCATTTTTATACAATCTGAAGGAATTTAGGAAAAATGTTTCTAATAATTCCATTTGCAATCAAAATAGAAGGAATATTTTAAAAGTTGAATAGTACGGCAATGCTACCTTTATTGACATGATTTATAGTAGAGAATTTTAGAATCAGAAAGGACCACAGAATTTGTCTATTTCATTCATCTTACTTTATGAATGAAGAAGCTGTGTGCTACAGAGTACTGGCACAGAGTGACAAATCTGGATAGCAACAGGCTTGCCGTAAGACAATATTCTTTCAAGTATACTACACTCACCTAATACATGCTGTATTTTCTCAATAATGCTGTAAAATCATGAGATGTTAGTGCTCACTCAGTGACAGTGGAGTGTGGCTTTCCTTTCTGTCAAACAGAATAAAGCACTGTTTTTCAATAAAGAGTTTCCTATCACCAGAACCTTCTAAACTGAAGATTTAGATGGCTGTGGAGAATCTATTGCTGTAGGGAAATGTGAAATGGCCATTCAATTGTATCTGT
The DNA here is from genome assembly GCF_026419965.1 of Kogia breviceps. Classification (NCBI taxonomy): domain Eukaryota; kingdom Metazoa; phylum Chordata; class Mammalia; order Artiodactyla; family Physeteridae; genus Kogia; species Kogia breviceps. The sequence continues at coordinate 100,245,786 of NC_081313.1, read as the reverse complement.
TCAGATTGTTTACAAAGGTCAGTGTAGTCAACCACTAATACCATTTAGTAACCACCATATTTTAGAGTGTTATATGAATCCTGTGGGAATCTATAAATAAATCCTGGTCTCAAGAATATCATAAAAACTTTTGATTTAGCAATCCTATTTTGAGAAATTTATTATATGGAAGAAATATGGTACACAGTGAGTACATAAAGACATATGTTAACTTAATTGCAGGGTTGTACATAAAACTAAAACTAAAACTGTCTTTCAGTGGAGCAATGATAAGTTATAGGAGAGTCATACAATGGAACATCATACAGCCCTTTAACAGAATAAAGTAGTTCTCTTTGTGTTAATATGGAGAGGTATTCATAAGATATTTTCAGTGGAAAAATCAATATATATTTGTGTGTGTGTGTATACAATTCTATCTTTGGAGGAAAAAAGAGTGTATATGTAAGTGTAAAATATTAGTAGAAAATTAAGATAGAATAGGTGTGAGAAAGATTAAGAACAAGTGTGCTTGCTGGAAGGGGGAATGAGAAGTTGTGATAGTCTAGAATATAGATGCTAGATGATTGCCCTAGAATCTAGTGCTATTGTATGAGCATAGGTATTGCAGTGGTTTTGATTTTAATCACATTTTTAAAATGTTATTCATATTTTGTCAGCATGTATTACCAGAGATATTTTCTATTACTCTTATTATAATTTGTCCACCTAAATATGACTTATAGTTAAGAGAGTACAGGTTTTACTAACGTTTTTTTTCTGGGTTAAAAATAATATCAATACAAATTTCAGTTCAATAACCTTTACAATAATTTCTTGTTGCCTTTGAACATGAATACATTTCTGTCCAAAAATCTGAAATGTATTTTAAAAAATGAGTTTTGTGGTTCATTTAATTATAAGCCTAAATCTAAGTTGTGTATTTATCTTCATGATATAGAAAAATGGTGTTATCAAACTTCTCACTCACTGAATTGATGACATGCAGTCATGCATGCCTACTGGAAAAACACTAACTAAAATTAATGAAATATGGAGATATTTTAGAATAGTGTATGCAGGACACTTTTGAGACCACCCCTTTTCACCCGGTAATTGTTTCCATAACTGTAGAGATTAGTCATTTTTACCCAACTGATTAAAAGAAAAAATCTCACTTCTCTATTTTCCTCTGCATAAAGTAGGATTTTATTGCTTTGCATTTAGTAAGTACTCATAATGGACATGTCATTCATAGCTTAGGTCTCTGTTCATTTGTAATCCAACCCAGAAAATAGATGGCTGGGACAAGCATGCTATAAAGGTACTCTACCTTTCTTTTTTTCTCTAGCAGATGAAAGAGATCCCTGGTATAAAATCAATCACAAAGCTTGCTGGAATTTCATTGCTGTGGAATTCATAGCTATTCACATTTTTTGACCTTTGGATTCTCCTGACTATGCTCCCTGGTCTCTGGATTGACCTCAAAATCTCCTAGACTTTAATCTTCTCAGATTAATTGTTTGGATTGCAGGGGTGGCATTAAGTTGGAATGTTTTCTGGGGGTCTCTGTTGTTCCTCAATACATTCTAAGTCCCACCACCTGGAAGACGACTGCCATGTATGATTGATTGTGCAGTTTATGTTCTGTGGACAATAGAGTATAACTGAGGGGTCTATAGGTGGCCAAAATCCTGCATGGGTGTCCTGCTTAGCTTGTGTCCCTTGAAGAAAAGTGTGCTCATTGTACAACAACATTGTTCATGTGTCAATCTGGGCCAACTGGGGTTCCCATTTTGGCATTCAAAAATGAGGGGTTCCCATTTTTTAATTTGTACAAAGGCACTGTATGGCTTAGCAGGAGTCCTGACTTGGAAGAATTTTAATTTTAATCCACCTTCTAACGGTATTGAAATTGAGATAGTGATTATGTACTTCAAACTTAGGTCCAAAGGTCCAAATTTTAAAACTTCAAATTTAGTTCTCATTTATGTATTGTTCAAGGACAGAGACCTCATCTTCCTTGTCTCTGAATTCCCAGTGTCTTGGATATTGACTAGTACATTCAACAATAAGTAGTTGATAAGTGAATGGGTAAATGAATAAATGATTGATTTATTCAGATGGCTCCAAATATTACATGTATGGATGGATATTTATGTGATGGGGAGTGGCACCCTTATAGGATAGTACCCTGGATTTCTGTGAGTGGCTGGTAAATGATTTGCTTTATTTCCTGAAGTGTAAAGGAAAGGTTACAAGGGTTTGCTCTAGAAGTGCCACTGGTTGCTACAATTATGCAAAGACATGAGTCCATATATACTTGGTCTATATACCAAGACACAAGTCCAGAGGTAGCTGAAGATCTGTGACGGGGTTAGCAAATGGAAAGCCACAGGCCTTCTAGAGCTGAATGAATCCTAGATGAAGCATAGAGTTTCCTGTGGGAGCCTAAAGATTTGACATCACTAAGAGCCAGCCCTTTAAGATCCCAGCATGTTGCCTAGTGTTATGCACTGAATTTGTTTTCCCTGCAAATCAACATGGTGAAGTCTTAACCCCCAATGTGACTGTATTTGGAGATAGGTTCTTTTATGAGATAATTAGGTTAAATGAGATCATAAGGATGGGACCCTAATCTGATAGGGTTGGTGTTCTTATAGGAAGAGGAAGAGACACCAGGAATGTGTTGTACAGAGGAAAAGCCATGTGAGGACACAGGGAGAAGATGGTCATCCGTAAGCCAAGGAGAGAGTTCTCACCAGAAATCAACCCTGCTGGCACTTTGATCTTAGATTTTTAGCCTCCAGAATGATAAGAAAATAAATTTCTGTTGTTTAAACCACCCAGTCTGTGGCTTTTTGTTAGCACAGCCCTAGCAGACTACTACAGCTAGTAATCCTTTGTTACTAATAAGATTTAACTTACTTTCACAACAAAATCTGTAGAGACTGCTCAGGAGCAGATAATACTACTTACAATGGTTTGTCTTATGATATTTTGACTTTACGATGGCATGAGCTCTATAAGCATTGAGTAAAAACTGTACTTTGAATTTTGGTCTTTTCCTGGACTAGTGATATGCTGTACAATACTCTCTTGTGATCCTGGGCAGTGGCAGTGAGGTGCAGCTCCTAGTCAGCTCTGCAACAGAGACATATACAGTCATTCTGTAATCCATATAGCCATTCTATTTTTCATTTTTAGGACAATATTCAATAAATTGCATGAGGTATTCAATCAACACTTTATCATAAAATAGGCTTTGTGTTAGATGATTTTGCCAACTGTAGGCTAACTTAATTGTTCTGTGCACATTTAAGTAGGCTAGTCTAAGCTATGATGTTCCGTAGGTTAGGTGTATTAAATGAATTTTCAACGTACAGTACTTTCAACTATGATGGGTTTTTCGGGACTTAACCCCATAGTAAGTCAAGGAAGATTTGTAATTTAAATATGGACTCATCAGACCATGTAGGACCATCATAGAAATATGAAAGCAGAGTCTGTGAAAGCTTTTTCGATTCAGGCTTTTTCCAGAGATTAATTATAGTAAGAAATGGAGGAAAGTTAGTAAAGGAGGGGAAAACTACTGAAACTATCAGTTCTCCCCAGTTAAAATTAGGTAAGTGGTATGTTACATCAAGGAAGAGTAATGGCTGAGTTGAATTGTTAGGGCAAGACACACAAAAGGGCAGTGTAGAGACAAAATATAGTAGGCAGTTCACTGTGACACTCTTATCTTGGGTAATATATGTTCCTATATGTGAAAGTTGTTATTTTGGGGAAAGCTGGTAAATAACTGCTATCTCACATAAGATACTCCTTCTCAAAGCACTAATCTTCTCATGGCCAGGGTAAGCTAATCCCTTATGTGTTTATAAAGGTCTTGAATGAAACTTTGTTTTCACGTTAAGGAATCATCACCAGAGAAAAGGATAGCCATACAGTTTCAAATTTAAAGCTGATGAATTCAAATAACAGTTAAAAGAGCTATTTTTCTCTTAGGAATTAAAAATTTATGTTATTTTTTTGGTGATCAAATTTTTTTTGGCCCTATGGAGTGAACTTGAATTTTTAAGTGACATTTACTTCTTAGCACTCATTATTTCCTTTTAAAATTGTTTAACTTGTAAATCTTAGCAGTTTGATGCACATAAATTCATACATGGGTCCTTTATGCTTTGGTAAAAGTACGTTTCAGAATCATTTTAGATGAAAAGCAGTTTCATTATTCTTCACAGTATGTATAAGCCTGAATATACAATGTATGTGTGTGTATATATGTATATAAATATTACATATATACATTTGTGAACAATTCTTATGTCAACTTGTATTATCATTTATGAATAACCTCTAAACAAATCTTCTACTTATGTAATGAAAGCAGTTAGGAAAATAAAGTTGCCTCTATGTATTTAAAACTATCTAATTCTTAGCATTCTCAGCATGTGCCTTACATGGTTGCTAGAAAATTTTTAAATGGCATTTTTTTTTTTTTTTTTTTTTGTGGTACACGGGTTTCTCACTGTTGTGGCCTCTCTTGTTGTGGAGCACAGGCTCCGGATGCGCAGGCTCAGCAGCCATGGCTCACAGGCCCAGCCGCTCCACGGCATGTGGGATCTTCCCGCACCAGGGCATGAACCCATGTCCCCTTCATCGGCAGGCGGATTCTCAACCACTGTGCCACCAGGGAAGCCCAAAATGGCATTTTTGAAAGTGATAAATCATTTCAACAGAGGGTATTCTGAAAGCCTTGAGAAGACTATTGTGTTATGAGGTGTGATTTTTGCAGATATGCATGATCATTGGAACCTGTTTTTTGTCACATCCAACAGTTTCAATTTAGGGTCAACCACAGGCAAGAGACAGGTCAGGGAGACAGATGTTCTGAAATGAGCATGACATCCTCTGAAATACCAATGGGTCACACGATTGGTCTGACCCCTTCTTACTTAAAAAAATAAATAAGTAGTAGGGATCCAATGTGATTCTGATGGTCTGATACCATTACTTGGCTCAAGAAAGAGAGATAAAAGTGTAATAGCCTGATACAGAATGTATAGAAAAAGATCCCTTAGAAAACTGTGAAGGGTCAGAGGTGGTGACTCATTATTAATATTTAAATTTAATCCTTGATGATGCTTATATAAAGAATAATATGAGAGACTTGGAGCAAGACTTGAATAACATTTTTCACTTTGAGAAATAATGAATTGAATGACAGCTATATGAGTGGCAGATATGGATATTATACATATTTTTGATTGATACTCATTTTCCATTTTTTATTTTTAAAAATTAAAGGTAATGATATATGTGGAATGAATCAAGTTTTCCAAGTCTTACATTTTTGTTTGTTTCCTTCTACAATTTAACTCCTTTCTACTGAATCAAAAGAATATTCTTGCCAAATTGAAAGAGAAATTATTCTCATCAGATTTGAGTTATGGTTTAAACTTAAGTTTACTAATACTTTACCAGAGGATTTCATAATCTCATTTCCAAACAATATAATGACATCTAACAATTATTTGATAAGTAGAAATTACTTGTGAAGGCAACTATAAGTAGTACAAAAAGTTCAAATTATTTTCTTACAGTGCTAAAACTGGCCCACATTGGAAGATATAACTTACTCTATATAAAAGAATAAATTATATTTAAATGTGCTTATTGGAGCTTTTAGTCCAGGAGGTGCAAATAACTGAATTAGTCATACTGATATAGGATATTTTAATCAATTATCACAAATGAGCAACGGCTGCTGATAGAGCAAAATTGAGACTTGGAGAATATATTTCCAAGAGAGTTTCAACACAATATATGTGAAAGGCAGCCTTTACCTTCACCCCAGATATACACACTTTTGTGTAATTCCCTTCCCTTGAATGTGCGCTGGACTTACTGACTTGCTAATGAACAGAATATGGTAAGCAATATGGGATGACACTTCCAAGCTTGGGTGAAAAAAGACTGACTTTTAGTTTGGATGTTTTTTCTTGCTCTTTCCACTTAGAAATAAAGTAGAAATAAATTGCCATGTTGTGAGGCAGAGCTGTGGGGAGCGACAAGTGAGTGAGCTTGGATGCAGGTGTTCTGAGGCCTGCCAGCAGCCACCTGATGCACCTTGGAAGGGCATCTTCCCTGAATCCAGTCTTGTGAGAAGAGCTTGATCCCAGGCAGCAGTTTGACTGCAATTTCATAAAAGACTCTGAACCAGAAACTCCAAGCTATGCTGCACCTGGATTCCTGATCCACAGAAACTGTAAGATAAATGTTTATTGTTTACAATCACTAATTTTGTTATATAGCAATAGATAAACAGTACACCATGTTTATTAATTCATTAACTAATATTAACTTATTAAGCCATCTGTCACCTTCTTATTTTAATTGATATACTTTTTTTTTTTTTTTTTTTTGTGGTACGCGGGCCTCTCACTGTTGTGGCCTCTCCCATTGCGGAGCGCTGGCTCCGGACGCGCAGGCTCAGCGGCCATGGCTCACGGGCCCAGCCGCTCTGCGGCATGTGGGATCTTCCCGGACCGGGGCACGAACCCGTGTCCCCTGAGTCGGCAGGCGGACTCTCAACCACTGCGCCACCAGGGAAGCCCCATGATATACTTTTCAAATGTTTTCTTACTAAGGACAACATGAGTTGGATATTGCAGACATTCTACATAGCATATGAATTGATTAATATTACATGTTACTGGAGAAATTATGTTTATAAGGGAAAGTCTTATATTTGTTAGAGTATATTTGATTCCTAAATTTCAGGCATGCTTACATCCAGGGAGGGAAAGGTTAAAAATTTAGAAATGGAAATTATAAAATGGTGAGATTAAATTCATTTGCTTTAAAAGACTATTTGTCTTTTTATCTATCAGATCACCTTTGGATATTTCTTTATCTAAAACTAATTTTCTGTGGCTATTTATAGCATAGAGTTGAATATGTTGTTTATATCCAGAACATGATTTTTCTGGCCCTCCCTCATAACTTGCTTCAGTGGATCTATGCCTATTGTTTCTCAGGATAAATAAATAAATAAATAGAAATATATATTCTACTAAGGGCTTAGGTTACAGATAAATGAGTATTTTACATGAGAACATACTGTCTTCTAACAAATTACAGAGTACATAAAACATTCATAATGTTTCTGAATGTATATCAGTATAATAAATAATGACAATTTGATTATGATATTTTCCACAAATGATCTCAAATCACTTTTTCATAGTAAAATTCCTACTTCTGATGCAGTCTGTAAATAGGGCAATGGCCATTATCTTTATGAAAAATACACCTGAATTTTAAACTTCTATTAATAAAACAAAGAGGAGTAGCATAGAGTGAGAAGGATACAGTGACACATGCATATGCTTGACACCTCTCAACTTCCAGAGAGAATCTAAGCCTTAGATCATAATGATAGTTTAGCTGGATTCAACAGTCACCCTACCCCTAACAAACCATTAGTCTGTTTTTCCCATGGCTGCCAAATACCCTCTGGTTTGGTCTCCATTTCTAAAAGTGAAACAGACGCTTGATATCCTTGAAATGGAAGTCAGAATATAAATAAAGGAATTTAGACAAAACCTTTGACCATGGAGAATGCAGGCCGTTTTGGAATAAAGGGTAGACAAAGCAAATGTGCTTGGCTTTCTGGTTAAAGTTCACCCTGAATAATCAATTATGTAGGCTGGTCTGGTAGCCAGTATTTTGGGAGCTGTCCGTGGTTGTCTGAAAACTGGCTCAGCTGCTGCTTCTGGTTGGTAGCTGTCATAAAGTGACCTTAGCTACAAAGTATACATTAAAAAATCTGTCACTTGCTTTCCTTTCCTTTCTTTGTTTGTATTGTGTTGTGTATTGGGCAAAATCTCATACCCACAGTCCAGTGTAATCATAGGCTTTTAGTTTGCAACAAAGAGCTGAAATGTCAGGCTTGATGAGAAAGGAAAGGATCATGCAGAGTGTGAGCACTTCCACTCTTTAGGAAAAACACCTTCCTAAAAAGGATAATCAGGTTTCTCTGTGACACCTGTTGTCAGGAGCATGAAGAATCTGAAATGAATTCTTATTCTTCTTCTCTCCTGGTTCACTAAGTGAGCTGTCAGAGGAATCTGTCTCAAAGAAACAGCTAAATAAGTGATGAAATTTCTTGATATAGCATAAAACAAAATGTAATAGTCACAGTACTCTGTACTGAATCACTGCTTTCTCCCAGAGCTATTAGCATCTGTGTGCTCTATCAACCAGTGATATGACAAAGAACAGTGAGGTACTTGAAGCCATAGATATGGGAGAGGTAGTCTGACAGAGCTTTGACACTTGCTGCTTCTACAGCATTGTCTAAAACCTGTCATAATTGGTCATTTTACCAAGACACAAACTTGAACTGTGTGCTCGGTTTGTTAGGATGAGGTGGGGAATGTGTGGCCTAGCTTTCTTGGGAGCGTTGTCTAGTGTTAATATCTGCAGTTCAACAAAGTTACACTGCTTCTTACTAGAATTCAAGATTGCTTTGAAGTGCTCAAGTATTTGATAATTTGGGGAAGCACCAAGTTATTCAGATTAATTTCATATCAGAGGCCTACTGGCAAGTAGAATTAAGGCTGCCAGAGATCCTCTGAGACCAATACAACCATCTTCTGGGATTGGGCATATAATTTATATAAAATTCTAGGAAGACATTAGGCCTTTACAATTGGCTTAGAACATTCTTTCCAATTAGAGAACTGTACATAAACTGGCCAAAGACAAGGCTGCTTTCTTTATTAAAGATCTGTAAGGAGTAAGCTTTCATAACTCTCTGGATACCCTATTATTTGAGTGTTGCTTTCCAGAGTGAAGAAAGTGGCCAGAGAGTTTTTGATGGTCATAGTTTTAAGTTTATAGAAAATGTAAAATTTTATGGTCTTGTTTTGTACTTCAGGGTCTACTTAGACAAGCACATTTTCTGGCACTGACAGGGTCCTCGAAAATCATGGTATATTTTTGTTCTGTTTTCTACAGCTATTCAGTGGAAACAATTTCCCTCTCAAAAAATTTCAAAACATATTCTTCAAGCTAACTTTTGGTGTTTTCCTAGGAGGTAATAACAGTGGCAATTTGCAGAAACTATACTGTAACTGTTAAAGAGGTAATGTTTTCAGCAGATGCTTTATAAATCAGAGACAAGCAAAAGACCATTTGGGGAATCTTGTCATTGTACTGTTGGATGATAATCCAAGAAAATATTGACATCCTTGATAGAAACCTACAGTCTATGTTTATTTTTTATTTTAGATATGTAGAATTCAAATACAGTTATTAATTAACAATAAAAAGAGAAAGAAAATAGTTAAATTATGCTTAGCAGTGATAACAAGATTTTGAGGAATATGTGTGATAATGGCAGATCCCAAATGGAGAAAATAGGACTCTATATCTTGGCCAACGGTTGTTAATGTTAAAATTACTATCTTGTTCCTAAAAGGGCAAAGTATTAAAAAAAGTTCAGTAACTTACTGTCAAGTTCTCAAGTTTGTTGGCTAGGAAATTTCTGTGAATATTGATGGTACAATATTGTGTTACGCATTTTTTCTCCACCAAACCTTCGTAACTATTTCTCCCTGTGACAAGAAAAATGTCTATGTTAAAATGGGAAAAATCAAGACAACTGTAATGGCTATTGCTCTGTAGTAAGGAGCACTGAACACAATTGTAGTATCTCTTAATGGTCATAAGTGATGAGTCTTAAATGGTATCCTAACTCAGCCATTCTTTGAAAGTTCAAAAGGAACTTTATGGGAACTGTCACATTCCCAGAATGCACAGGATATATCTATTTACTTATCTCAGTGGCGTTTACACACCTAATTCGTCCCTGGTACTGCAAGACATCCGCTTTCTGAAGCTCATGGGCCACTGAAAGCAAAGGACAAGACTTGTTCTGTTATTTCCCATTAATGGCCCTTTGAGAGGTATATCATCTCTGTCCCTGTGGATCTTCTTTCTCTGTGACAACTCAGTTATGGTAAGCATGCATAGCCTCAGCCAAGAGCAGAAATGTAAATCAAATTGACATAAGTCCAATTCAAAATCATAAATCAGTCTGACAAAAGTTGAATTTAGAAATGTATGAGTTATCCAAGATTAACCGTGATCCTTTGAAGCTGTTTAAATAGAAAGATTTGGGCATGGTAAATCATTTTGGGAAGATCTTAGGAAAGTTTGAGATATATGCCAAAAACTCACCTGGGCTTCTAGAAAACGTAGCCATCATTAAAATAACTCCTCTATAGCATTTTTTTTTAAATTTATCATGGAAGTAATTACAGTGACTTACTCTTACATTTGACCTCATTAAAGTATATATTTAGTATGTTAGATATCTTTAATGAAAAATTCTATTGTTCACCTTATTTTAAAAATTTCTGTTCACCTTATAATGTATCCTGTATTTGCAGATGTTTTATTTTTTCATGTCATATTTTTACCTTCATATATAATTATTGTCCAGGCAGAGAAAATAACCTTTCAAATTGAAGGTTTTAATATTTCAAATCTTCCTACACTCCTTGAAAAAATCACTCTGTGCCAGCAGAATCTCTCCAGTGACTAAAGCCATGTTCTCATACTATATCGAGATATAATTTCAGACGGCAAGTAAAATACATTTCTGAGAACTTTGTCCTCCTATAAATGATTACATGTTGTGTTAATATTGATTTTTTGGCTCTTTAAATCTTTTTCTAGAAGCCCATGACGTATCTGAGTTTAGCAGAATTTTATTCCTCTGTTATATGGTTATTCTTTGGAGGATTACTGGTACATGGCTGCACTTAAAATTTTAGTCTCACTCTTTATTACCAAACTGGAGAAATCCAGTTTTTCTCCCTTAAATGCTATATACCTTAATGTACCTATACAGCACAGTAGCAGAATTCTCTGGAAATTTTTTTTTGTTGTACTTCTTCAAAATTATAGAAGATATGCAAATGGAGAAAGAGGGAGTTCTTGCAGGAAAATATTTATATACATTTTTTAAAAGTGGAGGTCTTCTCATTCTGACTGCTGACTTTTGTCTTTACTTGTAAATCCATTTTCCAGGGGCTGATTATGTCCTGTCTGGATGAAGGTGACCATGCCAATCCCCATTTGTTCTTCTTCTCCTTCCCCCTTCTCCTCCCCTTCTTTTTCTTCCTCTTCTTTCTTTTCAAGATGAAAGCCATGTGAGTGAAGAAGAATGTAATGGTAAAAAGAAGAAGAATATAATGGTAAAAAGAAGAAGACAGGGGCAAATGTTAGGAGTCTCAGACACCTGATGGCTGTGAAACTTTGGACAAGTGATTTAACTCCTCTCAGGTCCAGTTTTCTCATGTAAGATGGTAATGGAAATATTGAGTGCTAAAACTTTGTGAATCTATGAATTTATTTTGAGAGCTAGAAAGCACCAGCTATCACCATATCTCTCCCCTTTTGGCCATGGTGTTCTCCAGAATTTGCTTGTATCCTCATCTCCATGTCCTTATCTCTCTCAGCTCAGTGAGCCACTCAATTAGACACTGTCGCAGACAGTGTTTGTGCCCCTGTCCCATCCCCTCAGCCCACCCTGAAATTCACCTTCAGGGAGAAATGTCGATGGCTTCCTTGGTCTCTGCTTGAGGCATTCTCTGGTCCTGGGAGTATGCTGTACCCACAGGTGAGCCAGACCAGCAGTACTGGGGAGTTATCTGCCCTGGAGCAATCCCAAAGCATTGAAGGATGGGAGTCGGTGAGACTACCTCAGCGTTCTCACCCCACAGGAGGCAACTCTGAGGGAGTGTTCCATTCCATCTCTCAGAGGGTCCCCAGTAAGAATAAGTTCCAGTTACCCATGGAGCAACCTTTATTAGCTATCGTCCTTTCCCTGTCTTACATTCCCATGAGCTTCCTGCAATAACTCCCAAAATGAACTCCTGGAACCCAAATCCTTTTCTCAGGTTTTGTGTTTGGGGAAAATACTTGTTTTGTGTGCTGTGTGCTCCTTCCTGCTTCTGAGACCGCACTGCTGGTTTGCAGTTTTAAGTCATCAGATTCTCATGTGTCAGTCAGAACCCACTTTCTTTTCCCCTAAGTATGTTAGCATCAGCTGTGTGTTACTCACATAGTCAGTATGTGTTCAAGAGTCAGTGCTGCAGCCCATGCTCTTCTCTCTGCTGCGAATGCCCTGCCCTTCTTCTGCCTTTTCTCTGTGTCTCTGTGCAACCTGTTCTTCTCCCTCCCACAAACCAAGAAACAGTTTACTTAACTAACTCTTGCTCATCCTTCCAGTTTTATCTTAAACATTCCTTCCTCAGGGAAGTCTTCCTATACACACTTCAAAGAGGATGAAGTGTGTAGGAAGACTCCCCACCACCAGGGGATCCCATTGCATCCTGTACTTCTATTGTGGGATGAACTACATTTGTAATACCTTATTGACTGTTCTTCTTCCTAATGGCATTATAAACTGCCTGCTGCTTTTGTCCACCCCTGTAATTTCAGGATTTAGCACATTCCCCAGCCTCTAACAGACACTAAGTATATATTTATTAAAGAGTAAATAACTGGACTTGAGGAATCACAGAGCAAACCTTCATTTTGTAGACGAGAAGATCAGTGCCCCAAAGATACAAAATTAAGATGGAGAATAGAACAGAATTTAGAAACCCTATCTCCCAGTCCAGGGATTATATTAGCATATACAGGAGACTCCCCCCATCTGCAAGGGATAAGTTCCAACACTCCCAGTTGGTCTGAAACCGCAGATAGTACCAAATCCTATATATACTATGTTTTTCCTATACATAGTTTAATTTATAAATTAGGCGGAGGAAAAGAATATCTGAATTGCCAGCAACACTAGTCTTGCATTTGGGAGCCATTATTAAATAAAATAAGAGTCGCTTGAACACACGTGCTCTGATAACCCAGATGGCTTCTAAGTGACTAATGGGCAGATATGCTAGACAAAAGGATGATTCACATCTGGGCAGGACAAAGTGGGACAGTGTGAGATATCTTCATGCTATTCAGAATGGCTGGCTACTTAAAACATATGTTATTTATTTCTGGAACTTTTCCATGTAATATTTTTGGACCATGGTTAACTACAGCTAACTGAAACATTAGAAAATGAAACGGTGGATTAAGGGGGACTATTGTATACTATGCAATACTTCTTCTTTTCCATTCCAAGATTCCTAACAGACATCTTCAGCGTTTTGTTAGTGAAATCTCATGAGATGATGGAGCAAGCACAGGGGCCTGGAGCCTTGGCTCCCTGCAGTCTCCCTGGCGGGTTCTCCCTGCTCCCCGACTCCCTGGCCACCTGGGCCCCACTCACCTCCTTCTCCCCACCCCCACCCTGTGATCTCTGCCATCCTCCATCCCTGATTGGGGCCTGGGTGTGGGTGCAGGAAGGTTGGGGTGGGCGCCTGGAACTTGCAGCATCTTGGGGCCTGCAATGACATTAACCATCCCTACCCCAGACTAGCAGCCCCTGCTCCATGATCCATCCACTGGAGACTGCGTTTGGCCTCTTGCCCACCCTTAATCCAGGTATGAGTGCCTCCCAGCACAGAAATTTAAATATCCTTCGGGGTCGCCTGTGTGTCATGGTGGGCTTGCCCATGCACCAAAGAGACACGGGGCTGACTTCTCCAAATCTGCCTCCTCCATGGAACAGCTCTGGAATCTGCTGCAGGCCAGCACTTATGCCCTGCATCACTGGACAACCTCACACCTGTGTCCCCTGTTAGGGTCTACACTCACCCCACAGTCCTTGTGCCCCAGAACACTCCCTAGGATGACTTTACCCTGGGGTGGGCCAGGGTCCTCTCTTTTTTCTTCCAGGTTTTCTGAGTCTGGCTTGCATCTCTCTCTTCTATCAGCCTGTGGTACCCTCTGGGAAGGAGCCATGTAATATGAATTGTGTAATTTTGGTGATTCTGCATATAAGTTCAATGCTTTGATATTTGCATTTGAAACTAGCATTGCATAATACAAACAGTAAAAATCATGCTCATCATTTACAATGTTAGTTTTTCTTTACTGAAAATGGCATGAAATAGCAAATAAAAAAACAAAGGGTCAAAGAATCTGTGAAAGAAAGCAAGCTTTCCATGTGCATTAAGAGCACCTTTTTCCTGCTTTCTGAACAAGGGTCCACACATTTTCATTTGGCACTGGGGCCCACAAATTACGTAGCCATCCCTGCCATTGCCTCACAATCCTGTCCATGCACAATGAGGCTTCAGACTTCACCAGGTAGTACATATTTATCATCTGGTTGGTTTCCACAGAGCATCTACAAGTTGAACTAGTTGCCTGCCTTCTGTAGCAAAATAATTCAGGTAAAAAACGAAGTGCTGGTTGTTCTTTGCTGTAAAACAAATTACCCTAAAGCTTGATGAATTAAAACAACAACAATTATTTGATTCCTTATGGCTCTGAGGGCTGACTGAGTTCGATGTGGCTCTTCTCACTCGGGGTCTATACGTGTTGCAGTCAGACAGTGCCTGGCCAAGTCTTCCTCACTCAGATTTCTGGAGATTAGGCTGGATGTTGGCTGGGATGTCAGCTGGGACTGTGGTCTAGAACAATTACATATGGCTTTTGTATATGGCCTGAATTCCTCAGAGCATGGTGGTTGAGATGCTGGAGAGAAAGAAAGAGAGAGAAGCAAAAACACTATTGTCTTTTCTGAGCTGACCCATCCTGGGAGGTTATAAAGCATCACTTCCACCTCATTCTATTTATTAGGGGTACTGACAGGAGGAGGCTATTGATTATATGAGCAGAGGCTCATATAATAATATATGGGTCCTAGGACTCACCAGCTGGGCTTGAGAGACCTCTCAGAGAGCAAAACACTTACCACACAGTTGGTGCTCAACAAATAGCAGTTACTTCCGTCTTCAGAACTCATTTTCTAATGTAATATAGACCAGAAAGTCTTCACCTTTGGTTCTTCAAAGAGCACTGTTTCGAACATTTGGCTTCAAGTTCTGGCTCTATCCAACATCTAGCTGTTAGCTTTTACTCAAGTCACTCAAGCTTTTTGAGCAGCTGCTTTCTACCCAAGATTTTTGTGTGAATTAATAATAAAATGTGTGCAAAATCACTTTGTAAACCATTTTAGGATGTCTGAGTGTGAGTTAGTAAAAATTACAGTTCCATTGACAAACTTGGTGGCAATTCTAATTAGTTCTGTAGATTTGAGTTTTGTTTTTATGATGAACCATTGATATTTTGTATGGAAAAATTGCCTCCTGCCCTTTCCTCTCCTTCTCTGCCCCTGTCCACTTATTTGGTTGATTGTTTCTTAGAACAGACTACTGATGGTACACTGTTCTCTTATCATTTACTCTCTTTATAACTTTTAAAATCATATTACCTCTACCTTACCACTGTAAGCTCTTTAATATTTGTGGTTTGGGGAGTGTGGGAAGAGAAGGAAAAGGAAAGCAGCAAGAGAGATAATGATTTTATCCTTAAAAAACAGCTGAAGAAGGAATCCCAAACCAACTTAACCTTGATACCACCTGTCAATGTGAATCTTTTTTGATTGATATTGACCCCTGTACCCCTCATCATCCATCATAAATTGGCATTTAACTTGTATTGAGTTTTCTTATACATATCTTATCCTCCCAACCATCAGAGAAGAAACCTAAGCTTCGCAGGCTTTTGTTTCCTCCTTCTGTACATGCTAACATGTTCTGGAATAACTTATGTGGCTCTGGAGTTCAATAAATTCTCCTGATACATTGCTTCTTATTCACAGTTTCATTATAATATGTCCCAAGTCTCCCACTGTTCCTCATTAGGTGACTTGAATCCTCTTACGACAAACTCTGAAACCTTTGTTGTTAGCAGAGTGGACAATTGTGTCTTCTCTTTTTCTTGTTCACTAACTCCTTCTTCTTGGTATATTAACACAGCCATTTAAGGAGCTGATATTTCCAGCTTGAAAGTAAAGATAATAGAATGTACTGTAAGGTTTAATAACAATGCTTACAAAGCACTTACTATATGTCTGAGGCACTATATACCAACATCTTCTTATCTTACTGGATAAAATAGAGCTATTTTTGTGGCCCATTGGAAAAAAACTGGCTACAATACAGTTTCTTAGAGTGTGAAATTTATGTTTTCTCTCTAGGGCATTTAACATGTACTTTCATTGCAAAGTAGATTGTGTCCTCTGTGAAAACAGGAGCTATGCTAGATTCTAATTCTCAACGTGGTTAATCCTTTACTATTCCCTATACAGATGCTCAATTACTTTTAAAAAGGGTAATGTAGACAGTACCTTGGCAATAGTTTAAGACTGTGATTCTAAATTCCCTTTGTCTTCCCCCTACCCCTGCCTTTACTCTCTTTTAATTTACAAGTGTGTCTCTGAATGGAAGTTAAATTGGGAAAATCAGTTCTTCCATTTTACATATAAATTATTTTTATTTTATGCAAGCTCCTCCTTAGATGAATTTTGTGACTTTGTAAATCTTTATGTATTTGAAATGAAATTCAACAATAACCTTTTCTTCAACCTTCAGTTTTTGGCTTTTTTTCTTTGGTGACTTTGCCCTGTGTACTATGTGATATTTCTTGTTCTCTTCAGTAAAGCAACAGTTATGAAAAGAAAGGAAAAAAAATACGTTTAGCATAAGTTATATGGTAAAACACATTTTAAAAAGTCCTGCCCAAGTGTTTGAAAAAATTTCTCTGGTATAAGAGTTCTATTTTATTGTTTTTAGAAAATAAGACTGAGATCGCCTTTTTGTATTTTTATTTTTGTAATACAGGCATACCTCAGAGATATTGTAAGTTCAGTTCTAGACCACCACAATAAAGCGAGTCACATGCATTTTTTGGTTTACCAGTGCATATAGAAGTTATGTTTATACCATACTGTAGTCTGTTAAGTATGTAAATAGCATTATTTCTAAAAGAACGATGTACATATCTTAATTAAAAATACTTTATTGCCAAAATACTAAGCATTATCTGAGCCTTCAGTGAATCCTAATATTTCTGACACATAACATCAAAAATCACCGATCACAGATCATTATAACAGATATGATAGTAATAAAAAAGTTTGAAAAATTGCAAGAATTACCAAATGTGGCACAGAGACACAAAGTGAGCAAATACTGTTGGAAAAATGGCACTGATAGATTTGCTCAACACAGGGTTGTCACAAATCTTTAATTTGTAAAAAATGCAAAATCCGCAATGTGCAGTAAAGCCAAGTGCAATAAAATGTGGTATGCTTGTACTGGAACCAATTCCTAAAATAACACAAGAATTGTCATTTCCTTTCAAGGTAGAACAATGTCATTCTTTTAGAAGTCTGAAAGAAAAGCCCTTGAGCACAAAGTTGCTCTAAGCCAGAGTTCTCCCAGTTTAGCATGCAACAAACACACTTGCAGAGTTGATTAAAACACAGATTACTGGGTCTACTTCCAGTTTTTCTGATTCAGCAGTTCAGGGATAGGTCCTGAGAATTTTCATCTCTAACAAGCACCCAGGTGATGCTGATGCTGCCATCCAGAGACTACACTTTAAGGCCTACGGCCACAGGCTTGTGCTGAGAATCACTTCTAAGGTGAATTTTGTGGCACTATAAACTGCTAGGCTCTGTTAACAAAAATAATCAATAAACAATCTATAATAAGAATAGAAAAGGGCTTCCCTGATGGTGCAGTGGTTGAGAGTCCACCTGCCGATGCAAGGGACGCGGGTTCGTGCCCCGGTCCGGGAAGATCCCACATGCTGTGGAGCAGCTGGGCCCGTGAGCCATGGCCGCTGAGCCTGCGCGTCCCGAGCCTGTGCTCGGCAACGGGAGAGGCCACAGTAGTGAGAGGCCCGCGTACCACACACACACACACACACACACACACACACACACACACAAAGAATAGAAAAGAGTTTTATTTGAGCCAAACTAAGGACTAGCCCGGAAGCCATCTTCTCAGATTACTCTGAGAAGATGCTCCTGAGAAGCAAAGTTTTCAGCACAGTTTTACATCTTGTCAGAACAAAGAACATTTAAAAAGTCGGGATTACATTTCTTCAATGTTTTGAAAAAAGAACAGACCAGCATGTACATCGTGAGTCAGTATGGCCTTGGCACCTGGGAAGGGAGTGTTTATCATCAGAGGAGAAAACCAGCATTGGCATCCCAGGAAGAGGGGCATTTAATCTTTATTTTTAACATGGACATTTTTTACTTCTGGTCCATGTGCCCTTTTCTTAAATAACTAAAGCAGACGTACGATGTACGTATGATGGGCCACAAACAGGCTATTTTAGCTAGCATAAAATTCAACTTAACTCATGTATAAGCTAGAAATGACTTTCCTATATCTCAATATGTGAACATTTCATTTATCAGCTGCAAATAACTTCAAAGAGAAAATTTCTGGAAACCTCAATTTATTATTAAATAAATGTAATTTCTAAAACTAACTTGAGATGAGTTATTAATTTTTTACCTGCAGAATTTGTTTTATGTGTGTATGTAGTTAAAAAAATGAACTCCCATCTGAAAAATAGTTCCTACGTAGCTTTGTACTTTTTAATATTACCTTTAGTATCCTACAGCATCTAAAATTACTTTCAACATATTCAGTAATTTATTCCAAGAATACTCACTGGGTACCTACTGGGTGTCAGTCTCCTGGGAGAGATACATTATCACACAGCACAGATAGGGAGTTTACATGTATATGCCTATCATAATGCATCAGCTATGGCTATATAGATTCTAACAGCCATTTGAAAGCAGAGCAGGCTCAACATGAGGGTTATGATTAAAATATGCCCTTCATACTTTTTGTCATTAGAGTTCATTCATAATATAAACTACTATGACAAAACTGCATTGGAATATTTGAGGCAATTAAAATTTTAAGGAATTTTGTCGAATTCTGAAAACTGATTAACAGATGGAGTATGAAACTAAAAACAGGAAGTTGGCTGGCTTTTTAAATTAAAAATTTGTTAATTTTTAAAATTTAAGGCATACATGGGCTTGCTTTTGTTTCTTCTCAGAACAGTTCATGTGGAGTAGCTAATCATTCCCAGCCACTTACTGTCTACATTTAGATACACGATACATACACAACATTTTCTCTGTGCTTAGGACTTCATATGTATTAGCACTTAAACAGGTGTAGGCCTTTTGTATATGTTAATTCTCTATAATGGTCTATAAGGTAGGTACTATTAATTTATATACATATTTCATAGATTAGGAAATAGGCCCAGAGAGGTCAAAAAACTTGTCCAAGCTGCACAGCAGGTAAGTGATGGAGCCAGGATCAGATTTCCCCAGTCTGGCTCCAGAGCTGACTCTCTTCACCATTAAGCTCTACTGACCTATGTGATATCTCCGGTACTTGTCATGTATTATGTTTTAGCTTGCAGTTTGCTTTCTAATAAGTAACTATGTTTGTTTTCCAACTAATAGTAAGGTCTTTGAGGTCAGTTTCTAGGTCTAACACCTCTTATATCCTATAAAGCGTCAAGCACAATACAGTATATGTAATAGGTATTTCATAAATACTTTTCAATGGACTGATTGGTGAAACTACTAATTGCTTAATATTAGAAAATACAGATCTCTATTTCTCTATATAGATAGATAGATAAAGTTAGGCATGTGCATATTTTCTTTCTTGAAATATTTATATAAATCTTCCATACATACCTCTAGCAAAGAATATAGTTACATGAATTCAATTGCTATGGAAGATATTGTTATTAGCATAATGGTCAGACAGGCCTCAAAATTTTTTTGTTTTTTGCTTTTGTTTTGTTTTGTTTTGTTTTGTTTCGCGGTACGCAGGCCTCTCACTGTTGTGGCCTCTCCCGTTGCGGAGCACAGGCTCCGGACACACAGGCTCAGCGGCCATGGCTCACGGGCCCAGCTGCTCCACGGCATGTGGGATCTTCCCGGACGGGGGCACGAACCCGCATCTCCTGCATCGGCAGTCAGACTCTCAACCACTGCACCACCAGGGAAGCCCAGGCCTCAAAATTTGAAATGGAATTGGAAAGATATTTTAAAGCTAGATGGAAAATCAGATTTCATCTCATCCAATCTCCCTTATTTTACTTAATAAGCAGCAGAGGAAAAGAATTGTCAAGTTACATATTCTAGGTCACCTGTATATTTATTGGTTACTAGGTCTTTTGTTGGTATGAAAATTGGACCCCATATGCAGAGGGCAAGGAGAGACCTAAGAAAGGCACACTACTTCAGATTGATAGGTGGCAGATCTAATAAGTAAGAGAATTTATGTACGATTCTGTCTTCACCCACCTGCCAGAATCTACAAAGTTTATATAGAGGCCTTAACTGGGTTCAGTTATGTATACCGTCCAGATGGTCTAAACAAAATATTGTTCTTTCAAGGCTGCATCCTTGAGAACGACTCCCACTGTGAAAACAGTGAGCATAGTGTACTTTCCAAAGACAGGAGGGGTCGAGGAGCCTCCACTTGCCTGGGTTCAGCTTTTGCATCTATAGGTAGTCACATCCTCTGAATGACCTCCTCCAACATTTTTCAACTCTAACTCTACATTTTTCCCCCAATATAATTTATTCTCTTTGTTTTCTGAGATAGTATTTCTCGGGCTAGTGTCGATATATGTTTTAAAACAAGTTTCAACTCCCCCCCCAAATGTTTTCCTTTTAACAAACAAACAAAAATATATAATCTTCATCAATCTAGATTTCCAGACTTCTCAATGGGATATATAGAAAACTTTCACGTTATTCTTTCAAGATTACACCTAGGTGTCTATATCGAAGTAGATTAGTCCTGTGTATTTTTTTGTCTTTGCTGTGGAACAAATTAGTGTAACAAATACAGTGGCTTAAGACAAACTTTTGCTTAGTTAGGTAGTTTCTACAAGGCCATCCTTGAGTTGTGCTGCACTCAGCTGGGCTTACTAATTCTCAGCTGTTAATTGTCAGGCCATTTGGGCCTGCCTGATTCTGGATAAATTTATTCACATGTTTGATTCTTGACTCACTCTCAGATGGGTTATAAATATGACTAGGTCACATGTCTCTTATCAACCAATAGGCTAATCTAAGTGTATTCACGTGGTGGCAGTGACAGAAGTCCTTGGCACAGGTTGCAAGTAGGTAAGTTCAAACATGCAAGAGCTTTTCTACCCTATGCTTGCGTCATGTGTGAGTCTCATTGACATGGCAAATTACATGACCAACCTAGATGCAAGAGGTGGGAAAATTGATTCTGTCTTTATATGATAGGAAGGATCATTGTGAGCATTTTAATAACCCACTACAGTCTGTTCTTTGGTTACAAATAATTCACTTTCCTCTCACTTTCAAAATACCCACATCTCCTCTCAAGACTCCCCAAAAGCCTCATTGAGTTCCAGCTTTAGATGGAAGTCTAGAATCTCATGATTTAAAAAGGTCTGAATATGGTTCTTGGATGTATTCCTTTTGCTCTCATGAACTAAAGAAAACTGTGAACTAAAATGACAAGTTATTTGTCCCCTACATACAATGGTGAGACAAGGATAGATAAGGTAATTATAATTGACTTTTCCACTCAAAAAAAAATGAAGAGCTGGAGGAAGATAACAGGCACTGATTCATGCAATTATGAAAGCCCACAGGCCAAATGCTGTAGGGTCTTCTGACTCTGGAGCCAGGAATGTTTTTCTGACTAGGGCTTAGTTTTCCTCCATAGAAGTCACTTCCCAGTGCAAAATTTCTAAGTTTGAGTGTGGTTTCTTGGTCTGTAGTTCTCCATGAATTTTGACTCCATCATTTAGGCTCTTGCTTCTATCTTCTTAAATGTTCTTGCTTTTCCCACGAAAGTTGCCTTGTTTGCAACTGAGTAGCTTTCTTAGCTTGCTTCCTCCCATAGAGAATTGAGATACAGAGGATGTTTTGTGGTTGAAATTTTAAGTCTCAGTTTCTTTTCAGCTAAACTAGTGGCCCTTTTACTGATAAAACTCCCATCAATTTTTTGTGGGTTTTCCCATTCTAGTCCCCTCTTATCAATAAAATCCAAAATCTCAATTGTTTTCAAAACTTCCTCTCTCTGTAGAGTTAATAAGTGCCTTTTTGGAGGTGTGACCACACCTCATTTTGGAGGTGTGACCACACTCAACTCATTATTTTTAGAGGACTTGTGTGTATCTCGGAGATGCCATTCAACACTCCTTGAATCTTTCAGGATTTTTACAAAGAGTTTTACAGACATCCTTGATTTGATCTTTGTTTTCATTTTATTTTGAAAATATTTTGCTGGTTGGACATACTGGAAATGAAAATCAGTTTTGTTTTCCAGGCCTAGTCCTACAGCTTCATTTTCCCTTTAAATTCTGCCTGAGAACAGAATGGTTCCTTTTTATCTTATCTCTCTCTTGCCACACTTTATCCTTGAAGCTGAAAGAAGCCAACTGACACTTTGAACATTTTGCTTGGGAGCTATCTTGTCAATGCCAACAAGTGTATCCGTAAGTTTTCTGCCTTCTGTGTCACTACAGGTGACAGTTTTGTCAATTGTTCTTTTACTTCAGCTTTTGCAACAGTTTCCTCACTGCTTTTCCAGCTTTAATTTACCACCCAGTCCTAAATTCAGTGCCACATATTTCAGGTTAGTCAACAACAGCACACCCCTTATAGGTACCTATTTATATATCAGCTAATTTGTTTGTGTAAAAAACCCTCAAACCTCAAAACTTAGTGGCTTGAACATACAGCCATTTTTTAGCTCATGATTCTGCGGGTCTGCAATATGCACCGGGTTCAGTGGTGTCTTTTTGATCTGAGGTGACCTTGGCTCATCTCAATTGGACTAGCCCATGCATCTGCTGTTAATTGGCAGGTTGACTGGGGGCTGGCTGATCTAGGATGGCCTTACAAATTTTTCTGGTGATTGGTTGGCTGATCTCTGGACAGATAGGGTAGCTGAGTCATTTGTTTCTCGTCATCTAGCAGGCTGACCAAGGCTTATTCATGTGATGATGATAACAAGAACTCCCCAAAGTGGCAAGTGGCTAAGCCTCAATGTGCAAATGATTTTCAAATCTGTTTGTGCCACAATTTGCTAATAACTTATTGGCAAAAGCAATTCACATAGCTCATCCATATTTATGGATTAAGGAAATAGAATCTGTCTCTTCATTGGAGAAATGAAGAATTGTCTTGTCAATCTACTACATCCTGAAAATACTCTCTATGACTACAGTCCATTGTCCACTGTCTAATATTTTCAGTACCCAAGGAATTCACAAGGGAAGAAACGGGGCCTGCCTCATATCTACATTTTTGAGGATGCATTTGATAGAATAAACTTCAATTCTATTTATTGTATATATAAAAATAATCTGAATATAAAATAACAAAACCAGTATTACCTGACCTTTTAAGCCTTACTAAGCTATTTTTGATAGTCAATATATACATTTCCTTGGTTACTGCTGAGTTGCTCTCTTTGATTACTAATCTAAATATCTACATAAAACAATTCAGGCAAAGCATATATATGATAAATATTGTAGAAAATACTACTACTAAATAGGAGGTCTACTTTTCATAAATGTGTTTAAATTTTAGTGTTTATAGTATATAATGGTATGCTGGCTCATGCAATATCTGCTTTATCCCCTTCGGGTATGTTTTCCTAAATTATTGAGGCTTAAAACCTAAAACTAAATTTTCCAAACTCCTTGCAGCTTATGTTCTTCATGTTATCTGAGGTCTACCAGGCAGATTGACTGTTGAGATTTGGAAGCCAGAGATAAGTTACATTATACATAGCTGAATGCAGGGAGAGAGCATCTTGTGGGGGAGAATTTTGATTTTTCTGGGATAGCTAAACATGTCTTCAATAACGAAAATGAAAGTCTGGTTTTGATCAGTCTGAGTATCAACAGGAGACAAATGACCCACTATCTATTTACAAAGGGACTAATTGTAAAGGTCTGAGTGGTATGTAAGAGATCTCAATGAATACAGCAAGAACCCTGGTCTAACAGCAGTGGAGATGTACCTCGACCCTATCCCAAGGGAATGAGAAATGTGGTAAGGTTACTGGAATCCAGAGGGAGAGAGAGTTGTGTAAGGCAAGTTGCCTTGAGGACCACAGCCATCCTGAGGCAACCTAACAGAACATGGAGGAAACTAAATGAATAAATGCCACAAACTCACCCTTTCTTCTTCCAGTCTTCTCCCAATATCCCCCTGGTCTATCCAAGGAGAAGCTACAGGGGTCATTAGCCTGTTAATGGAGTCTGGAAGATCAACTCCTTGGGGCAGAAGAGAATGGAGAAGGGTAAGTAGATCTGGAAGAGCAGATATCTGTGACAGATATCTGGCACAGGTGCCTTGTAGCTGTCAAATACGTGATCCATAGTGTAATAGGTGGCAGACAGAAGCCACAGTGGAGTTTTCACTAGAAAAGTACTGAAGTTCCGTTCTGACTGCAATTTTCCTAGCTGTCTAGCATCCAGATTTGGTTCTTTGTCTGAGATAGAAATTCTTTAAGCTACGTAATGCCCTTAATAAATCCTTTCCTGCTTAGAAGGTATTCTGTTGTTGGGAACAAAAAACCCTAACTAAATAGTGGTAATGAGGATGAATGGATGAAAGAAATAAATGAAAATAACTATGACCTTACTTAAAATTGGAAAATCAAATTAAAGATAAAATCAAATTAAAATATAAGATAAAGTATAACATAATGTAAAATTATGTTAACTTAAAAGACAAAATATTAACATCAATATAGAGATAAAATATTATTTGAAATGACCAGTGTGTTTAAATAAATCGTATAAAATATATGGGAAAAATGCCCTCTTATAAAATTTCAAAGGCTTGTGGAATCCTTGAAGGGTGCCTGTAAACTCGAAGTTAACATTGTTTTGAAGAACCATGAACAAATGAGATAATTAGATATACATGAAGGTTTGTGGTTATCACATATTCAGTGTTAATATCCCTTGCTATAGCAATCTTAAAGTTATTCCAAAGGGGTGCTCAGTTCATCCAATATGAGCTGACATATTTTGTGGCACTTAGTCTAAGGAGAAAGTACCTTGATCTACAGGTTTATCAGCCTATATAAAAAGAGTTTGCTAACGAACGCTGAGATGCCTCTGAAGTTGCTAAAGAGCAGAACTTATCATTTTATTCTGAATTTATAACAAGTTGAGAAGTGTATGACTTTGCATCAGAAACTATAATTTGCTTTTAAGTTTTTGAGCTCAGCAATTCACATATTTCCTGAAGTCTCTTTGAAGCAAGATAGGAAAAGCTGGTATAATTTATGTATAAAATTGGGAAACTATATTGAGTATGAACCATTAAGTTTATATTAAATTGTGTTTTACATTTTAAAACTGTGAGCAGTAGATAGAAAATATATGTGGTAAGGAAGATACATACATAATGGCATATTATGAGTACATTTAAACATTTGTCTGTCACTTATAAATCGGCCTTCAGCACCATGTCTTCAATAACAAAAATGCAAAATATCTGCTATTTTAAGTAATCTTGAAGCAAGTAACAGGGTATGTGGTACATATAACTGTTTTTCCCCTTCCCCCTACATGGTCCGCCATCAGGACTCTCAAGTAGTTTTTAGGTGGTTGAATAGGTTTTTGTTACGCAGTCTTTTTACTCCTGTTTAAAATTGTTTTGTTGAGAATCAAGACAAATGAAGATGAAGTGAACTAAAAAACAAAAAGCAGTAAAACTGTGCATCAAAAAAAGATGTTTTCCAGATTAGAAACTAAAAAGATAAATTATAGAAACATGGGGGATATGTGAGGAATATAATTATTTGATAGTTAGGTGATAATAGTGCCTCCCACTTTGTTAACTAGAGACATTAGTTATTTTTTTAATTTAAAATATAATCATTAATGTACCAGTACAGCCATTATGAGTCGTCATGATTAGCTTTTAAAAAATAATTTTTTTATCATAAGCTCTGAATTGGCCAATCTGTTCATTTATTATTCTCTATGTAGTGGCACTGACCTTCCCACATTATAATTCAGTCTTTTTGGAAATTAAACAAGTTTTCATTAGCTAATGACTTCTTTTATATGTAGTTTTAAAAGTGTAAGTTAGATTCACTTTATAAGAGAGGAAGGAAAATGAGAGGGCAAGTTAGTTGGACTTTGAAACTAATTTGTTAATTAAGTTCTTCTTCACCATCAACATGCACATGAGAGACTGAATATACAAGTAGACAATGTATAAAAACAGAATTCTGATCCACAATCTGTAGCCATCAGTTAGACAGCCAAACAACAACCCTTGTAGCAATCAGCAACCAACCAAACAGTTCTTGATCAATAACTGACAGCTTCCCTAATTTTTGCCCCTGCTTCCAACTTAGGACCAACTGGAGAGAGCCAAATATGCACCCCTAATCAATCACAGAGTACTCCCCACTTCTAGTTAGTCCACTTATAACTTCCCCATGCCAATAGTCTCCAATTAGGGCATACTGAAACCTTCCGTTTTTTCCACTATAAAGCTATTTCTCTCTTCTTACTATCTTTGGGTGGCTGCCAAACACAAGTCATGGTGGCTGGGCTAACTTCCTTTCTATACCAAACAATATTGCTTGTTGTCATTTGTGTGATCTTTAATTATTTTTGTATTTATTAAGGTCTTCCTCTCTGAGCACTCTGAGAATACATCTTCATTGACTCTCATCACTATAGAGAGAAATTGTGTGTTTGCTTACCTGCCTTTCCCATGAGAGCGTGATACCATAGAAGGAAGGGCACCTCACGATATCTGAAAACGTCTGTTATGTAGTAGGTTCTTGGAAATACTTATCCATTTATTTGTTGAATGAATGGATTCTATTCTTAGTACTGTGTTAGTAGCAGGACACCAAGTGGTAGAATATCATTTTTTTCTAGGTAATACTTGCCTATGTAATGGAAATTTATTCCTGCCAGCCCTTTAAAATTCCACTGTTCTGAAATTACAGGTTTAGAACCATATTTATTCTGTTTTCTTCTCCTTTGTAAGATAGTCTTATGCTAGAATTTATTCATTAATGACTACTTTAGGTGAAAGAAGTTGATTAACATTTACAGGAAATATATTATTCCTTAAATTCTTCTTCTGTATTCTTTCTTTAAGGATGTTTTACTCCTATTCTATTCTATTCTATTCTTCTATTCTATTCTACTCTATTCTGTTCTATTCTACTCTATTCTATTCTTTTCTATGCATAGCAATAAACAATAGAAGAGCAAAGCAAACATTTTCTTTGGCTGTGTTCATTCTTCTCTTCTGCCTAAAAGTCTTTTCTCTCAGTTCCTTGTCTATTAAAAATAGTTTGTTCTTTTTATTTTTCTTCCTCCACCTCCTTTACTTCCTGTTATTCTTCAAATATATATATATGTATTTTAAGATCTTTTTTTAACATCTTTATTAGAGTATAATTGCTTTACAATGGTTTGTCAGTTTCTGCTTTATAACAAAGTGAATCAGTTATACATATACATATGTCCCCATATCTCTTCCCTCTTGCATCTCCTTCCCTCCCACCCTCCCTATCCCACCCCTCTAGGTGGTCACAAAGCACGGAGCTGATCTCCCTGTGCTGTGTGGCTGCTTCCCACTAGCTATCTATTTTACGTTTGGTAGCGTATATATATCCATGCCACTCTCTCACTTTGTCCCAGCTTACCCTTCCCTCTCCCTGTATCCTCAAGTTATTTTAACATCTTTATTGGAGTATAATTGCTTTACAATGGTGTGTTAGTTTCTGCTTTATAACAAAGTGAATCATATATACATATACATATATCCCCATATCTCCTCCCTCTTGCATCTCCCTCCCACCCCTCTAGGTGGTCACAAAGCACGGAGCTGATCTCCCTGTGCTGTGTGGCTGCTTCCCACTAGCTATCTATTTTACATTTGGTAGTGTATATATGTCCATGCCACTCTCTCACTTCCTCCCAGCTTCCCCTTCCCCCTCCCCGTGTCCTCAAGTCCATTATCTACGTCTGTGTCTTTACTCCTGTCCTGCCCTAAGTTCATCAGAACATTTTTTGTCTAATTTGTTTTTATTTCTTAGATTCCATATATATGTGTTAGCATATGGTATTTGAGCACTTACTCTTTGAGGCATTGGCAGTACAGGAATGAACAAGACAGATCCGATCTTTGCCCTTATGAAACATATCAGAATGGAAGAAGATTCACAGTAAGTTGACAAATAAAAAAGACAGCTAAAACTTGTGAAAAATTTTAATTAAATAAACAGGGTGATGCAATAGACAGGGATGGAGAATCCACTGCAACAGTTCTTCAGAGAAGGCTGTCAAAAAGCCTTTTGGAGGAGCAAATATTTAAGATAAAAATACTTTGTCCCCTTAATTTTTCTTATTCATCAGTTTCAAATAATACATTTCAAAATACAAGTTTCATAGATTATTTTACTTTAAATTTTCTAAAATTCACATGTTATGACTTCACTGTTTGCTGGGATGTGGGCCATAGAGGGAAGAGCTACACGTTTTCTTATTGAGAGAGTTATTATATGGTCGTTATTTAACCAATGAATTTTTTTGCTTTTTTATGGATAGTTATAGAACATTGCCTACCACAGTAGACTGGATACCTTAGTTTTCTCAATGTAAGAAAAGCAAATCAATAGATCTATATTAGGAGTTGGCAAACTTTTCCTGTAGTGGGCCATATAAGCAAATAATTTAGACTTTGCTGATCATATGGTCTACTACAACTATCCAACTCTGCCATTGTATGATGAAAGCAGCTATAGACAATATATATATGAATAGGCATGACTGTACTCCAGTAAACATTTCATTACAAAAACAGGTGGCAGGTCAGATTTAGCCCCCAGGCTCTAGTCTGGCAACCCCTGACCTATCTGACAGTGGTGAATGAGGTAATGCACTTAAGATACTAAGCACAGTGACTGTTACACTGTAAGTCTTCCATAAACATGTTATGACATTTAGTAAAATTATGATTAGCATCATTATAGATCTTACAAAGACTAAGGGGTCAAATGCTGGGCAAAATTCTTAGCTTGAACAATCATCAAACATTTACTTTTGTCCTCTATCTCTAGTTTTTCTCTCATTAAAATTCAATTATATTTGGGGTTCCTTTGAGTGTTAGCCAAACGAGCAATAGATATGTGTTAAGGAATTAATGGGTAGTCACGATTCACTGTTAACCTAAATGTATTTTTATTTTAAGTTTTTCTGGTTATTTTTTGTGGCAAATCAACTTTTAGTACCTTTAAATAATAAGGATAATAAATGCCCTCTTGTCTTATGAATGAGACTCCAAAGGGCAATGCGCTATAATCACTATCCCTGAAAACAGTAAAATTTGCAGTCTACTTGGCAATTCTCTATCCTCTCTGTTCTCTGAGTCCTTTTTTTCTTTACCTGTATCAGTTCTTAAAATATATATTGTCCCTGGACACTCTTACATTTTCATTTTCTTCATGTATGCCACTGTACTTAACCTCGTAGCACAATGTACACTTTAGAAACAGACAATTTAAAAACTGCTGCTGCTGCAGGTTGTCTGAAAGTTCCTTTCAAGTTATGAGAAAAGATTTAAAAATTTTTGCCATTAAGAACAAAAGAATATTTAATTAGATTAAGCACGAATATTCTTATTTGTATTAATAAATGTATACTATTTCTATTTTGTGTGACTATTATTTATTATGAGATGCAGCTGAGTACATTAACACAGAGCAAGTGAAAAATGTAAAATATTTATGGAATTGTTTGAAGATCTTTTTCCAACATGAGATTAAGCAGTAGGCCAAATACAACAGGGCTAAAGTTAGGGAATATATAAAATGCTATCTTTTTCTATTATTGTAAATACTGGCAGAACAATAAATTACATATAACTTATACTTGGTATGATTTACAGTAATGGAAAATTAATTACATAAATTCAGTTTACTAAAAATGCTATGGTTAGTAATATACCTCAAATATATATACCTAGGAAGTCTGAAAGAGAGAAAATTCACAAGTATTACAGAAAGCACATCAAATTGGAATGGTGGGGAAAATCTTTAGTCTGTAAAAGAGAAGACTTGTCAATTGGGGGAGGACAGGATTCCTGCTTTGAAATTAATAAAAAAGCCTGATATGTTGAAGGGGTATCAAAGTTTTAGACTGTAAAATTCTCAGTGGCGCAACTAGTAGGAATGAGTTTTTGCAGGAAGACAGAATTCATGAGGTAAATCAATGGTTCTGAACCTGTTTTGAGTCACTGAGTTGATGGAAGCTGTACTTGTCAACAATATGCAAATAGTTACTTAGGGTTTCAGGATCAGAGATAAACTACTTTGAGGAAGGGATGTCCATAGATCCCAGATTAAGGACCCCTAGAGTCCTTTCTGAGAAATAGAACTGTTGAAAATTTTGTTTAATTAATTAATTGTGTACTTTCTCTTTCATTGGTCTTCTTTATTGCTCTTTGATCAGAAGATGTATTTAGATAAATCAAAAAAGGTAATATCTACTACCCATGAGGTTTGTTGCATTTTTTCCTTGAAGCATTTAAGAGTAGGATAGATGAATACCTTCATCTAGGTAAAAGTGTCCACACAGAAATGAATTAAAATCAGTGAGAATTCTTACCAAGAACCATTTGAAATTTTTATGTGTTTTGAGTGTGTTAGGTATCTATAGCAGTGGAGACAACAGCATTCTAGCGTGAGTATTGTGTTCATTTGCATATCTTATCAATTATTTAATTTTAAATATAGAGTTCATAAAATCTCCCTGTTTAGAGATTTCTCTGGAAATTCTAACATTTGGCTTGCTAGAGAATTTAGGAAACCGATATTGGTCTGAGAATGATTTTTTTATTGGAGGGAAAGGGATTCAAAACACCCATCTAATAAAGAGGCAATACAATTTGCTCAGATACAATACTAAAGCCAAACTGTTGCCTGAATTTTTAAATAATAAAATTGAATATAGATGCATGATCTAGCATTTTGATGAGTCTACAGGTTTTCATAAAGGTACCTCACACAGGGAAGTAATTACTACCAGTTTCTCAAGCATTTTCTGAGAGACT
Organism: Kogia breviceps; assembly: GCF_026419965.1. NCBI lineage: Eukaryota > Metazoa > Chordata > Mammalia > Artiodactyla > Physeteridae > Kogia > Kogia breviceps. Next base: position 100,214,651 of record NC_081313.1, on the reverse strand, counting down.
CTTTGGTATAGTTCAGTAAAAATGTGGTCCTTAGACCAGGAGCATCAGTATTACTTGTTAGGTTGTCTCAAATGCAAATTTATGGCTATCACCTCAACCTTCTCCCTCAGAAACTCTTGTGATGGGAACTGGAAACTATTTTAACAAGCTTTCCAGGAGATTTTTTTGTATGCTAAGGTTTGAGAACCACTGGTATAGTTGAAATTATATGGGCTTTGGGGTCAGATAAACACTCATTTTAATCCTGATTTTTCTATTAACTAATTTTGTAAGCTATCAAATCTGTCTGTGCTTATTTCCTATAAATCAGGGATAATAAATATTTTTAGGGCCACTAGAGGTTTCGTGAAAATGTATCAAAAGTAATAGAATGCTCCCAGAAAATAACGGGGTTCATAGAAAATTGCAGTTTTTTCATATTGGAGTCATGATATGTGCTATTACCTGATGATTTACCTGGAACCAAGGCAACTGCTTTACATGTATTGACTCAATTAATCTTCACAGCAACCTTATTTGATATGATTTTACAGAGGAAGAAACTGAGCTATAGAAGAGTGAATTTTCAGCTGAATGAACAACTGAAAACTGAATGAAGGTTAATGTAAAACTCATTGATAATTACTTGCATTAAATTTGTAATTTTTAATTAAAGGTATTATGTTTGGTAATGGTATTTTGGCTTCTTTTTTGAATTTTAAAAATCCAAATAAAATTGTCATAAACTGCTGATCCCAAATTAATGTTACCTGCCATCTCACTGTGTCATCTACACATTTGTTCTTTTCAGTGGTTTACTGATGCCTAGTTTGATTTCTTATAGTCTTTCCATCAGTTTTAAATCATTGTTGATGATGTTGTCAGTTAAATAACAACAGAAATCTGATTGGTAGCTACACTTAATCACTTTTAATATTTGTGAGTTGAATGGAACTTCTTTAGTGCATTATCTGTTTTGTGGTATGTGGATTGAACCTAGGGTGAATTATATATTTTAGACTTAACCATCATTTTCAATTTCAATATACTCCAACTAGAAAGTTCCTAGACTGTTGGGCTCTTCATTGTCACACTAAAAGGATAATTTATTTTCTTGGAAAGCTGTCTTGAAATCATGGCCTTTTGATGGAAAAAATGCTGAGTTACGTTCAAGGCAAATAAATATGTAAAATATTTCTTCAGGACTGAGTCATGTACTTTTCAAATGAAATGCTCACATGATATTGCTGTGAGTTGAAAATCAGTGCCCCCCTGGCCTGACACAGTTCTGATGGCACTCTGAGCACTTCTAATCAGCACTGCTTTCCTGACGGTGAATAGTGAGAACTCAGTGATTAGGAATTAACTTTTTTCTTGATTCCTATTTTTTCCCCACTTCTTGGTTGCAATTATTTCTAGCTCTATGGGGTATAAACTTGTATTAGTCTCAAATTTTTCTGCAATACAAATAGAAAGATTTAATTATTTCTCTTGTTTTGAGCCTGTGGGAAACTAAAAAGATTTCTAAGAGATCATTTGAAGTTAACTAAGAACTGGATCAACAAATACATTTTGTGTATTCTCTTGAATGTAGGAACAGTAAAAATGAAAGCACATTTCTAGAGGAAACCACTTCATAATTTAGTGCTCTCAGTTAGCAAATTAGTTTTCTTCTATTCTTGTTTGAAACAGAAAACAGCAAACTACCCCATTGTCATAGTCAAAATTAACATCCTTGCTGCTGACTTAATACTTAATAAGAACTCATTAATTCTTACTGAATGTATGATTTTATTTCCTTTATATAATATAGAATAATCTGTTTTCATATGCAATTTTGATTTTCATTTTATAGGAGTTATTTGTTCTTAATTATTTATCTGAAGACATTCATTACTTTTATCTGTAAATTAAATCTATTTTTATTGTCAGGTTTTATTTTTTTATATGTGAAATGGTTTTCCTTTTTAATTTTCAGCCTTTTCAAAAGCAATGATTATGATGGTATTTATAAGTACTATTGTTTAAGTATGATAATGGTTAGCTACATACTGATCTTTTTCTACTCTTATTTTTATTTCCATCATTGTCCTTTGGAGTAGGAATATGTTGTACAGAAATTTTGGACAACAGAATATTTTAGTGGAAATAGCAGGTGAGTGTTTTCAGATGAACACTTGAAATCAGAAAGAGAAGAAAAGAGGAGGGAAGAAGAATGAATAGAAAGTCATAGCACACAATCTGTGTGAGTGAGGAGGATCACATAAACACACTCTCCAATGGCAAACTTGTGGCCTTATGTTAATCTAATCAAAGAAACTATTTCCCTCTGGTACTACCTGTGTCAATTTCAGGTTATGAAAATTTACAGAACATGAGTCAACAGTGCTGAGAGCTCTTTAGATGTCACATTTCTAGGCATGTTCTCATTCCATGTAAAGAATAATCTTGCCTTGGCATTAGAAACTGCAGCTAAGATTTTTATTTGATACAAAAATGACAAAAAAATGTTTATCCAAAGCACTCACACAGATAGGTTCTTCTATCATATTATTGATAGTGTGGCTCTTTAACTATCAATAACTATCAATAATATGTAGTTATGAGTGTGTAAAATTTCTGTTGACTTAATTATAATAAGTTAATAAAATTGATATTGTTTTATTTGAGAGAATTAACATTAGGTCTATTTCTTCAACTTCTGTTTTTCATCTTTAGTTTGAAAACTCCGTAAGAATGACTCTATAAACTTTTATTTATCTATGGGTCAGAATTTTGCTATTTATATACTTAAAGAATACATGACTGACTAATGGGAGTACAAGCTGTGAGATTTTAATCTATTATCATGCCCATCTGTTAATTAGATAAATGTGAAATGATTGAATATGTCAGGAAATATTGAAAGTAGTTTAGTCTCTACATTCTTTAAACCATGTGCAATTTTCCCTACATCATTGTAAAAGAACACCTTTCAAGTTTTCATCATTATCTTTAGACTCAGTAAGTCCAGATAAAACTAAAATCTGTTATTTTTCTATCATTGAATTCAAATAAAACTTTTAAAAGCAGTTATTTAACTGCTTATTTAAAGCAGTTATTAGGCAAATGTTTCTTTTCCAGACAAATAATCCTATACCTATTGCTATTCCTTGTACATCTTTGTGACATTTTGTAGTTAAAGTTAGCTTTGTTTAACTAGTCCTAGGAAATCTGACTTCTGGATTATTATAAAGGATACAACTCAGGGACAGCCAGATGGGAGACATGCACAGGGCAAGGTATTTGGGAAGGGGGGTGCACAACCCTCCTAACACCTCCTTGTGTTCACCAATTGGAAGCTCTCAAAACCCCATTATTTAGGGGTTTTGATGGAGGTTTTATTACATAGGCATGATAGGTTAAATCATGCACCATTAGTGATAACTAAACCTCCAGTCTCTCTCCCCTCTCAGAGATAAAGTGGTGGGGATGAAAGTTTCAAGCCTCTAATCATGCCTGGCCTTTCTGGTGACCAGTCCCCATCCTGAAGCTACCTTGGGGCCCACCAAGAATTGCCTCATTAAAACAAAAGATGCTCCTGTCACTCAGGAATTTACAAAGGACTTAAGAGCTCTGTGTCAGGAACTAGGGACAAAGACCAAATATCTATTTCCCATCGTACACCTTCCATAATCAAAAAGTGTGCAGAGGAAGGCCATTGATTGTCTCATGCATGCTAAAACTTCCATAATGCGCAGGACTCTTCTGTTTTATTCAGTTGCAAAAGTGACAACAAAACACTCTAGTTTTTATTCTAGCTAAGTCCTCTCATCCATTTTCAATTCCACATTTACAATAGGATGGAAACAAGTTCCCTGTTTTTTGTATCAATATCTCTCACAGCCCTCAACACATTGCCTTGTATAGAACATATTCCCAAAATGTGTTGAATACACTGTTTAAAATAAGTACCAGAATAGCTTATAGAGGTTCTAATAACTTTTCTGTTAGTAAACATTAAAAACAACCATAACAACAATAAACACTTGAAAAAATTGAATGTCACTTATGTACCAAGAACTATGCTAGGCTCTTTATATGCATTCTCTAATTCATCAATATTTTGAGATATGTCTTACTTTCCCCCACTCTATACATTAAGCTCAAACAGCTTAATTGACTTTTACATAGCTGTACAGTTGCGTGCAGATATAGGACTATTTGTAACATGCTACTCCTCATGCCAGAAACTTTAAAAAATGTTCTTTGTATATATTAAATGAGTTTTTTACAAAATGAAACAGAGTTGAGAAAGTTACAGCAATATTTTTACTGCCATACATTCTAATTCCTCAAAAACTTCAATTTGTCCCCCTCCCACCCATGGATTACTGCTTTATAGTTCTACATCTGGCTTATTTTTATCAATTACAATATTGATGTTGAGGAGGAAAAGTGAAAATATATCTGTGTCATATGATATCACATTGGAAACCTGACATCAGTTAATTGAGTATTTTACCTTAAAATTTAAGGACAAAAGGACATTTTCTCCACATGTACTGCTTTATATTTGAATACAAAATGACAAAACATAGAGGTGAATATATATACAGTACAGTTCTACTTCTATTTCTGGAGTCTTGACTTCCTATTTAGAGCAATCGGTGACTTCTTTTTTTTTTGGAACAAGAACTACACTTTATGCTTTTAATTTTATAAGAAAAATCATTAAATAATCATTGTAACATATTTTATTCATATCTAATATCTAGGTGAGAAAATTTTTTGTTTTTTAGTAGTGCCAGAATTTTAACACCAGACATTCTATTGATTGAAGACGATAGCTATTTGGATAAGAGGTGCAGGCAAACTGTCCTTAATAAGTGTGGTACAATGATATTGACAAAGTTTCAGTCTGCAGTCTGACTTGCTTAGTCTATGCATACAAATAGAGAAAAATCACATAGTCTGACAGATTCCAATGTTTTATACAGAATTCTTTTCTGAGTTTTATTTTGCATGGATATGATTGGAATTAAATAACTCTTTCTATCCAACTGAGAAACTGATATTCAGAACGAATCTGATGTCAAATTTGGCTCCCAGTTTTAATCCTATGCTTAATTAAAGCATCTCATGCATTTCTTGTCTCTCATTGTCTTTTTTTATAATTCTATATAGAACTAATATTCACAAATCTATGATTTCATCATAAAACTAAAAGATAATTTGAGTGGCATCAGTTTAACAAAAATACAGAATTTTTTGTGGAGTTAAAATGGATAAAAAAATGTTTCATTATTCAATTTACTCAGCCATACTTTGGACAGGAATTCAACTCCTCCAGTTTTCCAGTTGCTCTGTGGAATACTTCATCATCTGGTGTACAACCTCGGAATATGTGTTCTCTCAAATTTACTCCTCTTTTTTGGAAAAGGATTATGATTCCCATCTATTTAAAAAAAATTTATTTTATATTGGAGTATAGTTGACTAACAATGTTGTGTTGGTTTCAGGTGTACAGTAAAATGATTCAGTTTTATATATCCGTGTATCTATTCTTTTTAAAATTATTTTCTCATTTAGGTTGTTACAGAATATTGAGCAGAGTTCCCTGTGTTGTGCAGTAGGTCCTTGTTGGTTATCTATTTTAAATACAGCAGTGTGTACATGTTCATCCCAAACTCCCAACTTAACCCTCCTCCCACCTTTCCCTTTTGATAACCATAAATTTGTTTTCTAAGTCTGTGAGTCTGTTTCTGTTTTGTAAATAATTTCATTTGTATCATTTTTTTTAGATTCCACATATAAGTGATATCATATGATACTTGTCTTTGTGTGATTTACTTCACTTAGTATGTTAATCTCCAGGTCCATCCACATTGTTGCAAATGGCATTATTTCATTCTTTTTAATGGCTGAGTAATATTCCATTGTATATATGTACCACATCTTCTTTATACATTCATCTGTTGATGGACATTTAGGTTGCTTCAATGTCTTGGTTATGGTAAACTGTACTGCACTGTGAACACTGGGGTGCATGTATCTTTTCAAATTATGTTTTTCTCCAGATATATGCCCAGGAGTGGGATTCTGGATGATATAGTAGCTCTATTTTTAGTTTCTTAAGGAACCTCCATACTATATTCTCCATAGTGGTTGTACCAATTTACATTCTCACCAACAGTGTAGGAGGGTTCCCTTTTCTCCACATCCTCTCCAGCATTTATTGTTTGTAGACTGTTTGATGATGGCCTTTCTGACTGGTGTGAGGTGATATCTCATTGTAGTTTCGATTTGCATTTCTCTAATAATTAGTGATGTTGAGCATCTTTTCCTGTGCATCTTGGCCATCTGTATGTCTTCTTTGGAGAAATGTCTATTTAGATCTTTTGCCCATCTTTTGATTGGGTTGTTTGCTTTTTTGATATTGAGCTGCATGAGCTGTTTGTAAATTTTGGAGATGAATCCCTTGTCTGTCACATTATTTGCAAACATTTTCTTCCATTCTGTGGGTTTCTATGTAACTTGTTGTGCCTACTGTGTGAAATAAAGATTCCTACTCCATGGACATTGAGCTTTGGCCAATGGAATGTGATCAGAAGTTAGATGCACCACATCCAAGCAGAAATCTTCAATAGCCATTGTATCTGTTTCCACCAGTTTTTTTGTGCTTTTCCCCCTGCTTTGAGAATTTCTGTACCGGGTAGATGTCTCACCTTCCACCTGGATCCTTGAATGAAAGAACATGTAGGGCAGAGACCCACAGCTGCCAACATAAAACATCAGTGAAAAGTAACCTTTATTATTATAAGCCATTGAGATTTATAGCTTGCTTATTACCATAACACAGCTAACTAATACAAAATGGTTGTATGTAACTCCAGGAAATTATGAATGGATTGGGTTTATTTCAGTAATAAAGACAAGAAAATGGTAAATTCCTTTTAGGGTTTGGAGTAGAGAAGTGACATTAATCTCATTTTAGAACTACTCCACTTCAAACATGGATTCAAGAGTTATAAGTCTAACCTTCAATTATGAATATATAGAAATAATGGTTTATCATTTAGAATTCATTATGTTGTGATATGAACAATGAATAGTTGCTATTTCAAGGGTAATTGTTTTTCACTACCGAAGGCAAATATTTTCAAGTCTAATTCCAATCAAATCTAAGAAACTGTCAAAGCCTTTTGTTGAACCAAAATGGAATTTTACTCTATTGAATACTTTAAAAATACATAGAAACTTAGCTGTAGTTTGTAAATCTTTTCTTATGCTTCACTGTAATAGTATTTGTTTTTTTTTCTAAACTTGCTTTGCATGTAATGATTATCTGGTCTAGTACACCAAAATTAATTTAACAAATCCAAACAGTTAATGGAGGTTTAAAACCATTGTGGTGGGCTTCCCTGGTGGCGCAGTGGTTGAGAATCTGCCTGCTAATCCAGGGGACACGGTTTCGAGCCCTGGCCTGGGAAGATCCCACATGCCGCGGAGCAACTAGGCCCATGAGCCACAACTACTGAGCCTGTGCGTCTGGAGCCTGTGCTCCACAACAAGAGAGGCCGCAATAGTGAAGAGGCCCGTGCATCCCGATGAAGAAGTGGCCTCGCTTGCAGCAACTAGAGAAAGCCCTCACACAGAAACGAAGACCCAACACAGCCAAAAGTAAATATAAAAATAAATAAATAAAAGATTACTATTAATTAAAAGAAAAAAACAGACATCTCAAGTTAATGAATTAAAAAATAAAACAAAAACCGTTGTGGAACTATGAATATTTTGCAATCATTGGAGTTCCCACTCTTTTCATAGCAATAAAATAACTTATTTACATAGTGAAAGAATAAGCTATACAAAGAGTAGAATATGAAACGTAAAATATTACCTCTATTTAATCCTATAATCTTACTTCTTAGAGGTAATAATCATTAAACATTTCTATTTTTAGTTCAAGCTTTTATTCTGCCTGCCTGTAATTCTAAACATCATTCTTGAACCTTTATTTCTTTCTTGATTTATCAACTTTAGACTTTATCAGTTTACTTGTGATATGGTAAAACTCTAATTTAGATCATTACCATTTTTTCTCAAACTTTAACATACATACACATCACCTGGTGATCTAATAAAAATATGGATTATAATTAAGAACCTACAGATTTTAATCATACTTATTATTTGGTCAGGTTGGGATGGACTGTTCTCTAAACCTGACAAAAATGGGTCATTCTACAACTTCTTGTCAGCTCTCTTCTGAGTTAGTGTCATTGTTTCTTGGATCTCCTATTTCCTTTCTATTAGATTTTATGTTTTTTAAAACAATTTTCCTTGGTTATTACTTCAAATAATTTTTCTTTGTGCTCTTATAGATGCAAATGTCTTTATTTTGTTTTCAGAATCAAAGCTACTAATATTTTAAGTGTAGAATTTTAGATTCAAAATCTACTGCTTTTGGGATTTTAAAGACATTGCTCTAGTTTCTAGTAATGCTGATGGGGAATTAGATGCAAATCTTATTTTTATACCTTTGAAGTAAACTTATTTTTTAGATGCTTTTAAAACTTTATATTTATTCTCAGAAGTCTGAATTTTATTATGATGAAGGTATTTGGGGTTATTTCAGATTTATTATGCTATGCCTTTAAAGATTCCTTAAAATCTGAAGACTTGGCTTTCAGTTATTGCTTCTTAGATATCCCTTATTCCCCCTTTGCCATCCTCTACTGTACAGTCCAGCATCGGAATAGTCTGTGAGTCCAATTCTGTTGATTTCTTTGTTTTTTGACAGTGTGTTGTTTTCTCCTGTGAGTGTCTCATAATTTTTTTATTGATTTGAGACATAATTTCTATAATTGATTTTAGACATAATGTCATAATATAGGAGAGACTAGGTGAAATCATATTAATGCCTATCAATGGGCAGGTCTCTTCTGCTCTGCCCTTAGAGTAAAATGTTGAGTTCATACTGTCAAGAGTTGAGGCGAGTCTGGAATTTTTTGTTGCTACGTTTACCCTCAGTGCACAACCAGATTCAATTGCTCTAGTGTTTCCTTGTGTTTACTCTGGGGGCTGGTTTGCTGGAAGTTTTTTCTCAATGTTCCCTTGCACGGTCAGCTTTCTTTCTTTGCTGTGCCACAGTGCAAGTCTCTCTCCATACTTTTCCTCTCCTTCAGTAGTAGATAGTTGTTGCACATTCTTGGTGTTTTCTAGCCTGGTGGTGCAGGTGGGGGACAAGGGGTGTTGTCTCTTGTCCTGGTCCAGCCTGAGTCTTAAGTATGCTCTGTGTCCTCGGGTGAGGGCTGTGCTCTGTGATCCTGTTCCCAGTCCCTATGACAGCCAATTTCTGCCTTTTATATTTTGCAGATTTGTGGCTGGAGCAGTTTTTCTGCCTTTCCCCATAAGTAGGAGACCTCTATGGGTGTGAGATGTGGAATATTTCTTGACCCTCTGTCAAGGATAGGATTTTCTCTTTTACCTTCCTGCAGCCACAGTGAGTCTTCTGCTGTGCCCTGGGTGGCAGGGTTTCCTTTTATCCTTAAGGTAATTAAGGATGTTGTTTCATAGAGAGGGGTCTCATGAGAACTTCAGGCTTCACTCCTATAGACCTGCACCACCAGCAAAGTCTCTCCTTGGTCTTCCACTTTGCCCTCAATCTTTTTCATGAGCAACTGGTGAAGGTCATTGGAAAGGAGCCTGTGAACAGAAACAAAATCCCCTCGTATATATACAGCTTTCAGGGTTCAACACCCTCTTTCTAGTCTACATTCAGGCTTTAAGTAATTGTGATGGTTAATTTGATGGGTCAACTTGGCTAGGCCACAGTGCCTGGATATGTGATCAAACATTATTCTAAATGTTTCTGTGAGGGTGTTTTTGGATGAGATTCACATTTAACTAGGTGAGTGTTGTGTAAAGCCGTTGCCCTCCATAATATGGGTTGGCCTCATGCAATCAGCTGAAGGCCTGAATAAAACAGAAGCCTGACCTTTCGAAGCAAGAAGGAATTTTGCCAGAAGATGACCTTTGTACTTGATTGAACAGCAGCGACAGCTCTTTCCTGGTTTTCCAGCTTGCTGGCCCATCCTGTAGATCTTAGACTTGCTAGCCTCCATAACTGCATGAGCCAATTCCTTAAAATGTCTGTGCATCTCTCTTTCCTATTAATTCTGTTTCTCTGGAGAACGCTGACTAATACAGCAATTAAATATAAATTTGCGGGCTTCCCTGGTGGCTCAGTGGTTGAGAGTCCTCCTGCCGATGCAGGGGACACGGGTTCGTGCCCCGGTCCGAAAATATCCCACATGCCGCGGAGCGGCTGGGCCTGTGAGCCATGGCTGCTGAGCCTTGTGCTCTGCAACGGGAGAGGTCACAACAGTGAGAGGCCTGCGTACCACAAAAAAAGAAAAAAAAAGAATTTGCCTGAATTTTTACAATCTTATACTTTATGATACCTGGATTTCTTCTTTCCACGTTCTGCCACAGGTGAGCCGGAGCTCACATCTCATCTCTCTGAGAAGGATCCTATCTTCCCCTGGATTTCAGGCTATGTCATTACATTGCAAACTCAGATCAAGAAAAATTATGATTATTTTTAGCTTATCCAACATTTTCTTGTTTTTATTGTGAGCATAATATTCCTTCCTAGATAGAAAAAGAACTTTTAGTAATAATTTTCTTTAATCTCCCTTTGCATAAAACTAGAGTTTTTATTTTAATTATCTTCTGCTCCTTACAATGTTGATATTTGGCCCAGGGTTCTATTTTTAAATTTGAACATGAAATGTTTCTTTTCCATGTTGTTGTTTTTATCAAGCAGTGTGATGATCCTCATTTGACCACCCATGTTTATGGATAAAGGCCTATGCTGATTAGCGTAGATAAATAGTAGTCAAAGCCCATGTGTCTATATACCCTAAAGCCTCTACCCTGAGTAGAATGCCTGGATGTGAGTTTTTCTTTAAGTGTATAGATTTTGTTACCCAGAAGGCTACCTTTTCGTTCCAAAATTGGGGAACATCCAGGCAGTCCCTGAACCATGAAAGCCACTCATGTAAGCATTCTCTGTGCTGGTGGGGAAATAAATGAACATGTTTTATTCCAAGGTAGAGATACTTTCCTTCCCACTGAATCCCCAGTTGCATTCTCACAAGTCCATTGCAGAGGTATAGAGTCACCGCAGGCTTGCATCTTCCCCTCTCCCCGTTCTTAACACTCACGCCATGATCGACCATTAGAATAATCTTTCTCTTTATAAAGTAGATCCAGGAGCAGATCCAGGTATTTTATCAGTAGCCCTATAATTAATACATGGTGCTTCCTTATACTCCATCCCTATTTTCTATACTTGCGACTCCATGCTTGAAACCTTTTCAAGTCTTCACCAGGCTAAACAACTCCCATCTCTGCATTATTCTTTTCTTGTTAATGATTTGGTCTGTAATTGTCTCTGGTCTGATTTGTCTGCATTTACACTCTCAAGTGTATTCTGTCTGCCACAAATTTTTTCCTTCATCAATGGCATATTTTCTATTTTTAGAGTATATTTTATTATTTATTGTATATCTTCACTATTATCCCACTGTAATTTTTGGACTCAATAAAGAAAAATGCTTACAATAAATCCATTATCTTGAATTAGAAGTTTCCTGGTAGACTTTTAGCAAAGGATAAATAATGGTATTTTTGGTGAGTGTGATTCAGTTCTGCTTAAATAATAATTTGATCATCCATCCTACTATCCATTTATTGATTATTCAGTCAATAAACATTGAGAGCTTTTTATATACAAGACACCATTTTAGGTTTTTTAGATATATAGTGGACAACAAGACAGAAGTTCGTTTATGTTCTATTAGGAAAGTAATTAATTATTAATGATTTAATTGCAATTGTAAATAGATTCTACAAGAAGAAGCTAATTTGGAATGGCAGTATGTAATAAGAAACCTAACCTAATCTGGCAGTGAGGGGAGATTTCTTCCATAAAGTAAAATTTGAGTTCCACTCTAAAGAAGTATGTGTAGAAATTTCTAAGGAAGGAAAGGTTCAGGAAAAAGTATTTTATGCTGAGAAAACAGCATCAAATGAAATCCCTATTATCCTTGGGATTCAGTGAAATCTACATCCTTCTTGGGAAAAACCAAGCCCATGATTTCCTTTTTTTCTTATATGTATAACTGTACTCAAATTAATGTCAGGAAGTCAAGAGATGAGTTTCTAAAACCTATTCTGGTACTGATGAAGCTCTTTATTTTGGATAAGTTACTTCATTTTTTGGAGATTTGATGCCCTATTAAATGGTTTAAATTATTATACTTGCTACAAGAATTTTGGATAACAGATATAATAAGAGATAATAATAATAATCAGGAGACAAAGAAATATTCGTATGTTTGTCTTAAACATTACTACTGTTATGTAACTCCATAGAAATAATTCAAAAATAGTATAAAGCTAAGCCTGACAAATATTCATTGAAATATTGTACATAATAGCAAAAATATAGAAATAGGCTTAATTTAATAACATAAAGGTTAACTATGTTACATCAAGTTAATGGAAAATTATTCAGCTAATAAAACAATGGCTATCTAGAAGCATGGGAAACCTATATTCTAAAAGTTAAAGCAGCAGATTATGTGTGTATGGATTTGAATTTGCAAAAGTAAAATAGTTCGGTTGATATTGTGGCTTATAGAATTGTTTTCTTCTTCTCAAAAGAGTCTTTGATATGAATATAATAGTTTAGAAGGAAAAATGACAGCATAGCTGTCATAAAAAATCTGCCCCTTCTGACTTGTCTTCTGAGGCTTAATAATTTGTATGGAAACACAAAAGACCCTGAATAGCCAAAGCAATCTTGAGAACAAAAAATGGAGCTGGAGGAATCAGGCTCCCTGACTTCAGACTCTACTACAAAGCTACAGTAATCAAGACAATATAGTACTGGCACAAAAACAGAAATATAGATCAATGGAACAGGATAGAAAGCCCAGAGATAAACCCACACACAAATGGTCACCTTATCTTTGATAAAGGAGGCAAGAATATACAGTGGAGAAAAGACAGCCTCTTCAATAAGTGGTGCTGGGAAAACTGGACAGGTACACATAAAAGTATGAAGTTAGAACACTCCCAAACACCATACACAAAAATAAACTCAAAATGGGTTAAAGACCTACATGTAAGGCCAGACACTATCAAATTCTTAGAGGAAAACATAGGCAGAACACTATGACATAAATCACAACAAGATCCTTTCTGACCCACCTCCTGGAGAAATGGAAATAAAAACATAAATAAACAAATGGGACCTAATGAAACTTAAAAGCTTTTGCACAGCAAAGGGTACCATAAACAAGACCAAAAGACAACCCTCAGAATGGGAGAAAATAGTTGCAAATGAAGCAACTGACAAAGGATTAATCTCCAAATTTTACAAGCAACTCATGCAGCTCAATAACAAAGAAACAAACAACCCAATCCAAAAATGAGCAGAAGACCTAAATAGATATTTCTCCAAAGAAGATATACAGATTGGCAGCAAACACTTGAAAGAATGCTCAACATCAGTAATCATTAGAGAAATGCAAATCAAAACTACAATGAGATATCATCTCACATCGGTCAGAATGGCCATCATCAAAAACTCTAGAATCAATAAATGCTGGAGAGGATGTGGAGAAAAGGGAACACTTTTGCACTGCTGGTGGGAATGTAAATTGATACAGCCACTATGGAGAACAGTATGGAGGTTCCTTAAAAAACTACAAATAGAGCTACCATACGACCCAGCAATCTCACTACTGGGCATATGCCCTGAGAAAACCATAATTCAAAAAGAGTCATGTACCAAAATGTTCATTGCAGCTCTATTTACAATAGCCAGGACATGGAAGCAACCTAAGTGTTCATAAACAGATGAATGGATAAAGAAGATGTGGCACATATACACAATGGAATATTACTCAGCCATGAAAAAAGAAACTGAGTTATTTGTAGTGAGGTGGATGGACCTGTAGTCTGTCATACAGAGTGAAGTAAGTCAGAAGGAGAAAAACAAATACAGTATGCTAACACATATATATGGAATCTAAGAAAAAAAAATTGTCATGAAGAGACTAGGGGTAGGATGGGAATAAAACACAGACCTACTAGAGCATGGACTTGAGGATATGGGGAGCGGGAAGGGGGAAGGGTAAGCTGTGATGAAGTGAGGGAGTGGCATGGACATATATACACTACCAAACATAAAATAGATAGCTAGTGGGAAGTAGCCTCATAGCACAGGGAGAACAGTTAGGTGGTATGTGACCAGCTAGAGGGCTGGGATAGGGAGGGTGGGAGGGAGGGAGACACAAAAGGGAAGAGATATGGGAACATATGTATATGTATAACTGATTCACTTTGTTGTAAAGCAGAAACTAACACACCATTGTAAAGCAATTATACTCCAATAAAGATGTTAAAAAAATATATGTCAAGATCTCTGATCTAGACATGGCAATTTTTAGATATTCATAGATAACATAATTCTCATGCCCCAAATACAGAAGATGATACAAAGTGAGAGGTGGTTATAAATCTCTCTCTGCATGTGTCAGATTCAATCACCTGAAAATCATTCCTTTGGGCCTTGAGCCTATTTGTCTTTATAGATTTCTACTGAAATATAAATGGTCCTGGGAAGAGTAACTCCTTAAGGCATTATTAACTAACATGTTTGCTGATCCCAGTTGGCTAAGCCCATAATTCTGTGACAAAATGTTATAAGAAACTTTAGGTTGAAAATGGAAAGAAGACCAAGTAGATGAAGAGCAGAGAATAGGAACTACACTGAACCTAGTAGAATGCCCAACAGATGTTATCCCAATGAACAGTTTTGCCTTAGGATCAGTCTCATATTTGTGCTTGCTTTTGAAAAAACATATTAGTACCCATCTGTCAATCTATTATATATCAATCATCTACTTTCTTTTCAACCATGAACCCCAGAAGGTACAACAAGGTATTATATTTTAAAAGAAGTCTAAATGGGAAATTAGGATCAGGGAAAATACCTATTAGTAGACAATCCACACCCTATTTTAAAAAGCCACAATTATGCTAACAAGATGGATTAGCAAAGATGTCACAGTTGGGCCTTAAATTTGGCTTTAAGTTTTCAGCAAACCAAAAAAATAAATGGAGACATGCTTTATTATATATTTCTGATCATAAAACCAGCAGAAAGGAAGCATGCTCGTTTGACTAGAATCAAAGCATCTGATTTAACTGAACAGTGAAATTTTTCTTGCTCATGAGAGGGGAAGCCCATTTTAATTTGTTTCTCAGGCTACTTTTCTTTTCATATAAGTTCATAACAAAGTGCACTGCTCCAAATTCTGCATGTTAGGAGAATTATCTCTTGCCACTGAGTTGCAAGCCACCCCCCGAGTGAGGATATTACAATTGCTACCCATTTTTGGCTGCCATCCACATACCAATCTGTCCCATCTCTGAACCAAGCTCAGGCTTTTCTTCCTTGGTCAACCAGTTGTGAGAGATGCCTCATATGGCCACAGGTGTGGGCTGAGGGAGAGCTACTGCTGCATCAGTGATACCATGAGGTGTGGGATACAAGCTCACACAGTGTGCTTGTGTCCTCTGGTTCTGCTTGTGCTAGTCCCATCTTAAGACAGATTTTTGTTGGCCCATTTTTCATATGACTTGATGGGTCTGAAAATGCCAAACTCATAATGGGCAGATTTGGCAGCAAGATCACTTAGTACCCCATGGGCGAGCTCTCTATCATAATAGCATGCCAGGAACTGTTCTTCAAAAGGTGCATAACTTCAGCTACAGATAGCATAGCCCTGTTGGGAGACCTCTAGCAGTTTCCATTGTGATTTCCTTGGAGATTTCCCTAAGTTCCTTGTGAACCTTGTCCCACCACCAAAATCTTTAATACCGTAAATGTCTTCCAGTTGATTTGCTCAAGTAGCTTAGCTGCTTACATTGCAGCTTGGGTGCTCAGCAGGGCCTTTCCTGCTCTGGCTCCCATGGCAAGCAGCTTGGTTCTCATTGTTTACAAACAGAGCTTTCAGAAACTCTCTTCTTGGCAGAGCAGATCTGTCTTGGTTGAAGGTTTAACCTTCTTTGGAGTTAGGTTACTCCAACTATTAAGTCTTGGGCCTGGGCTTCAACTTTCTCTGCCCTCTGCAAGAGATTAGTGACTTTTGTGAGCTACCAAGGAGGCCTTCTGGCTTTCACACTTAACTATTAACCAGTGACTAATCACTCCAGCTTTTCTTTATCTTTTCTCAGAACATCAGTTGTTAGTAATAACCACCCAACTTCAATGTCTTTTTTTTTTTAACATCTTTATTGGAGTATAATTGCTTTACAATGGCGTGTTAGTTTCTGCTGTATAACAGAGTGAATCAGCTATACATATACATATATCCCCATATCTCCTCCCTCTTGTGGCTCCCTCCCACCCTCCGTATCACAGCAGTAGTTGCTATTACTCCCGTATTTCTCAGATGTTTGACACAATGTACCAATTAATGTATTTTCCTCCACTGGAATAACATTTCAATTTATGGCTCTGGAGAGTTTTAACAATTGGACTGCCACTTGTGCCAGAGACTATCGTGCTTCATCTGTGACTAGCAATGGAGATCCTTATTGCCAGTGGGTAACAAGTGATCCAGTTTCAAAACACCATATTAGCTCTCTTTCTTGGACCACTCCCAGGATCAACTGTTGCAGGTGTGTTCCCTGGGAAGCACCCTCTGAGATGCAGTTTTAACATACTTTCACTCACCCTGTCCAAGATTGTCTTAACTTTCATCTATCATTCTTGAATTCCCATCTTTCTGATTGGAAATTCACAAGTTTTGCTGTGAATTCATTTACCACAGAGAACTCCCAGACTACTGAGTTAAAATCTCAGGAAAATCTTTAAAACATTATAATGAAAACTATTTAGTTAATCAATTAAAATAATAGATTTTGTCAGTGCAAGGTTGACACATGTATACTTCCTCATACACAAAATGCTAGAAACATTTACTTGAATGTGACCGCCAAATTCATGGTGATTAGAAGTATAAATACAAGCTTCCATCATAAGGATTTCAGAAAGCTGTTAAAATTCATAGAAACTTTCCTATTATTATACCCATGAGTCCTTACTATAGACTCTGTCCAAATATAGACAGTGTGGTCAAGTGTTGGTTTCTATTTATAGTTTAGAATGTTGTGTTCCTTAGAAAAATGAATAATTGGGTGAGTTCCTTTGGTTCCTAATTATGTAGTAGGGAGCATAATTTATATACTTATTTCCCAAGTAAACATGAATTATGATAATACTCATAAAGTATTTGGAGCTTTTTAATGATAAATAGAAAGTATTGCTAGTAGGAACTTTATTTTTTAACCTTGTTCCACAGGTCTAAGCTAATAGTGATTTAAAATATTTTAGTAAAAATATATTCTTGCTAGGCTCTATTAGTTCCTTTGCTGATTAACCTCACTTCTTGCTTCAAGAACTCACCTCTTAAATTTGTTTTAGATTAAAACACACTAAAATGTTAGAAGTCAAAATCTTCTTGAAACTGCAAAATGATTTGGGTAACAAATCAGTTAAAATAGGTT
The DNA here is from genome assembly GCF_026419965.1 of Kogia breviceps. Classification (NCBI taxonomy): domain Eukaryota; kingdom Metazoa; phylum Chordata; class Mammalia; order Artiodactyla; family Physeteridae; genus Kogia; species Kogia breviceps. The sequence continues at coordinate 100,197,035 of NC_081313.1, read as the reverse complement.
ATTTTATCAAAAGTTGAAAAAATTGTGGTTTATAGATATTTTCTGCAGTGCCAAGACTGGCAAATTTAGAGAAAATCCAGCATGAATACTGGAAAATATAAAAATGGTTAAACCAGAACAGAAATATTGGTGTCAAAATAATAATTTGATGGGGGCAAGTTGGCCTTGGGTAATACCAGACTCTTTTTTATGTCACCATGTTTTCCATTAATGGCTCTTTGGTATACTTTCCATAGAATTGTGCTCCTGTGGTGTTTGTTTTTCCCCATCCTATGTGATAGCTTTTTTGTCTCTCTGGGGATATTTGGAGTTTAACAAGGCATACAGTTAACCTAGAGAATGGAGTGAAATATTGGGTGACAGAGAGCAGGTGGGATATTCTGTGAGGGTATTGGACTTGATGTATCTCTTTCTGTCAAGATCCATGAAGGGTCTGAGATTCTACTCTACTTGCCAGCTAACGAGTTATCTTGCCATAGTTTCACAGATGATGGCAGAAAACATGAGACTCCTAGGTCAGGGACAGGTAAACAGTAATACGGGATGGATGAGCAAAGATTAAAGGTAGGCTTGTGGGTGACAAAAGAGAAATGTTCAGCTCAGGTGTAGAGGGGGTGGGAGAGGAAAGAGTGGAGAAAGAAATGGCTCCATGCAGAGAGAGAAGCCCGTGAAAACTCATGGAAGCACCAGAGAACCTTGGAATGTTCAGCTTCTACAGTCTCAGGAATTTTTTTGTACTTATTTGTATATGTATTTTTCAAATGAATGTAATGCACAGTACACTGATCTGAAAGACAGAAGCTAAACGAGAAATGTGGAATCTCATTCAATAATCACCTGCCTTTCGGGTGCGATGCTTAAGAGACAATGCATGCATCTCCTGGGTTCTCAAACTTTGGTTGTATTAGAATCACTTGGGGGATTTGGTAAAAATAAAGAGGTCCAGGTCCTTCAATGAGCCTCGGCCTCTCATCTTTATCAGCTTTCAGGTGATTCTGACACACACCAGAGTTTGATAATCTCTGTCCTGGAAGATGGCTAAAAATAGCTTAGGCTTAATTAGTCCCAGGCCAACTCATGCACTGTTAACAACACCTGGGGGCAAACCTAGTCCTCCCACCACAGGAAGGAGCCTTCAGAAAGTCCTTAAAAGGAAGCAGAGGCTTCAGGTATTCAGAGCGGAGGTTTGGTGATCCAAAGAAGTCGCTGGTAGTGGTTAGGAGGGTTCAATTTTAATCCTCTGGCCAAAAGACTGTGTAACCTTGGACCAGTTCTCTACCCTTGGTATTGCTGTCTGCCTTACTATGGAGTTAAAAGTTACGCATTGTTCCTACGGATGCTGCAAGAAGAACAAGGTTAGTGTGTGAAAGTACTATGGAAAATAAGTTACTTTAGGCCCTAGAGCCCTGGCTTCTCAACCTTGAAGGAGCACAGGTCAAGAGCAGGCCCTCGGGGGGGACCTGGCGGCAGGGGTGAGCTGGGGGGTTCGGAGAAGTGCACGGGTCCTGGAATTGGACTACCTCCCCCCTCTCCTGGGCTTTCTCTCCTGAACTTCCTGCTGGGTATGGGGGGCGGCCCAGGGCACCACAGCCGTGGCCAGCAGGCCAGCACGGGGCAGGCCTGTGGTCCAGCCTGGCCGGGGGTGGGGTCAGAGCTGCTCGCGAGCCAGGAACACACATGGCCTAGGCCAGGGAGCCTTGGCCTGCAGGCAGCCCCTCACAGGGTCTACCCGGCCCCAGGTGCTGAAGCTGCGGTGCGGTCAGCGACCGTGGCTGGGGCCTGTGGCGGGAGGGGCGCGGACCGCCAAGGAAGAAGCTGGCAGCAGGCAGGCAACTGATGTACTCTCTCCTGAATTTTGAGAATTGCCTTGCTAGGCACTGTAACCTGTCACAAGCAAGGCTTTAAAAGGCAGCTCTTGGCAGAAAACAGTGCTGAGACCTTGATGTTGTAATGCAGTTGGCTCCCTGTCCTGACTTGGTGCAGGGTGTTGGCTGACCGGCAATGCACACTTTCCGCCGCTTCTTCTAAGACTATTTGTTAACTGTCCCGCGACTGCAGCTTGGAGGTTAGTTTTATTTTTCAAAGGGTAATGTAACACTTCAACAGCTATCCTATTATACAGAAACACACTTGAGGGCCCAAAATAATAATGGTAACCACACGAAATCAAATTTTATTTTCTTCAGAGATCTCTGCTTTTGTATTACATAAAAGTATAAATTTTAATAACAATCATAATCTGCTGGAAGTTATGTTTAGCATCCTGTACTTGACCCCCTACTGTCCTTTAATTTTTCTGGGAGACATAATCCACATTCATGGCTCAGTGTACACCCTCCCAAATGCTCATGGCTCCCAACTACTTAATTCACCTTTTTTTAAAAAAAATAAATTTATTTATTTATTTTTGGCTGCGTTGGGTCTTCGTTGCTGCGCGTGGGCTTTCTCTAGCTGCAGTGAGCGGGGGCTACTGTTCGTTGCGGTGCACGGGCTTCTAATTGCGGCGGCTTCTCTTTGTTGTGGAGCATGGGCTTTAGGTGCACGGGCTTCAGTAGTTGTGACACGCAGTCGCAGTTGCTCCACAGTATGTGGGACCTTCCCGAACCAGGGAATGAAACTGTGTCCCCTGCATTGGCAGGCAGATTCTTAACCGTGTGCCACCAGGGAAGTCCCATTAATTCACCTTCTTAACTGCTTTTTCAAAATATCTGTTTAGTTATACCACAGGCACTTAGCATTCTAAATATCCCAAACTTGATTCATCTATTCATTACAAAACCTTCTTATCTATCTCTATTTTTAATTGATTTAATCTGTTGCTATTATCATCCTGTTACCTAATATTCTCTCATCCATGTACATCTCGCCTCCTAAATGTTTTCTTGAATTTATACTACCTCAACTGCACTGCTTTGGCAGGTTTTCATATTTTTACCTATATCTCTATGTTGAGAAATTTAAGCATGGAAAACATTAGGGAATTAGTGTGATAAAACTCAGAGGAGATGTAGTCTGAGGAGAAGCGGGCAGGGGAGTCAGCTGCAGGAAGAGAAGAAGCAGAGAAGAGACAGGACCTGGTGTTGTTTTGAGGCCTTAGCTTGGACTTTTCAGCCGCCTTGGACTTTGTTTCACGATGCTACTGACATTCTAGCCTGGCATAGGAATGTAGAGTGTGACAGTGTCACCATCTTCAGAGACAGGCAGGATATTATGTTGGTGTGACATCTAAGGAGAGTTTCTACTCTGTGGTCTTAGCTTTTCAACGTATGAGGGCAGGGAACATCAACAGAAGGTGCGGATGGAATGGGAAGAGGTAGTCACAGGGATGCTTTGTGTAGCATACGTAAGGGCAGGGGATGCATTGTGTCACATGTAAACAAGATGAATATTGCTGGACCTGGACATGTGAGACGGGGTGGCAGTCATGACTACAACCAAGTGAAGACAAATACATCCTTAAACAATATGTGGGTTAACTAAGTTACCCTGCACATGTTTAGGAACTGACTGCTGTGTGCCAATTGCCCAACTAGGGCCTGCGGAGTCAGCTGTGAAGAAGAACGGGTCACAGCCCTTATGGAGCTTAACTTGGGATGGAGGTGTCTGACAATAAACTAGCATTCTCTCCCCAGAATATAATTTCAAGCAGTCATAACTGCTATTTAAAAAGTAGGCAGAGAATGATGGAGAGAGGGGCTATTTTGTATTGGGTGTTGAGAGGAGGCCTCATTGATGAGGTCATGTCTGAGCAAAGACCTGAATGAAATAAGGAACCAAACCACGCAATGATCTATGTGAAGTAGGTTCCGTATAGAATGATTAGAAAGTTCAAAGTTTCTACCCTGGTTCTGTTGATCAGGTCAGGATGCTGTTTGAGGGAGTGAAAGAAATAGCAGGTGTGAGACACCTGGATTTTCTCCTGTCTTTCTGAGAAGAGGGTAACACAGGATTAGGACAATGCAGAGAGTAACTGTGCTGCTGTTGCCCTTGATTACTCTGTCTCAGATTCCTTACGTATTTTCATGTTGTTGCTTCATATGAAATGCCAAACACACACTTCCTTACCTACATGGCTAAAGAGACATCTGTGGGAAGACTTACCAAGGCCTTCCTCTGTGCTCCTATCCCTCAGTGAGCATTGCTTTCTCATAAAGATTCTCCCACCACAGTACAGTGGTCTAATGACTTGTATGTCCTCTCTGCCCTCCCCCACTCCTAATATTACCAACACTGTGACCTCCTTAATGGGATGGGGTGCTCCCTATTAACAATTAGTATTATTTTCATTTTGAGTATAGGTACACAGACACAATAGGATGAGAGTATATGTGTCTTTGTCATTAGCAGAAATAACAATTGTTTTCATACTATATTCCAGTTGTTGCAGATACTGCAAAACATCATTTATGCTTGTCACTACTTGGATAAATAAATGATGTTATGGTAGGTACTAAACTTACCGCCATAGTTACTTAGTGCATTAAAAATAAATAACTTACTGTATTATAAATTTAATTTTTATATTTTGATAAGTATATTTCAAAATAATTGGTTTCCTTGTTATCCTGTATATTTTACTTTATACATTGAGAAAAATTATTCTGAAATGAGGGTCCATAGGTTTCATCATTCCACCAAAGGTGTCTATGGCACAAAATATGTAAGTATTTCTGTTTTAAAACTCAGTTGATTGATATTAAAATTATCTAGGTAAACCAGAGACAATATTTTCTTCTCACAGCTTTAGGTGATCTCATTAATTCCCCTGGCCTGGTGGTAATTACCAACACATTCTGGTGACTCTTATTACAAGGTCAGACGACTTTTTTGAGCTAGAACTTAAGGTATATTTTTGCTTATTTGAAACTTCACTTGATGTCTCAAAGCCATCTCAAACTCAGCATAGCCAAGACTGAGCCTCTTATCCTCCCCTCCTAAATCTGTTCCTGCCTAGTCTTACCCAGTGAGAAATATTCAGCTTGTTGCTCAAGCTGGTAATCTGATAGTCATTGTTGATTCCTCCTTTTCTATTACCCCAACATCAAACCCATGTGAAGATCCTGTCAGTTCTACCCTCAACTTGAATGTGCTCACTTACCTTCATCTCTACTGTTCACACCCTAATCCAAGCCACCATCATGCTTTTTGTCTAGATTATTGCCATAGCTTCCACATGGGTCTCCCTAGTTCCACTTATGCTCTTATAATCCATTCTTCACGTACCAGACAGAGTTAAAACACATTTATGGAACTTGCCATTCCTTTCTGCAAATGCTTCAGTGACTTTTCAATGCATTTAGAATAAAAACTAAATCCCTTTGGTGCTTTTGAGTAATTCATCTCCTTCCTGACTATCCACTCTCCTTTTGTAGCATTCTCTTCCTCAATCACTGTATTTTCATTCATCCTAGTTTCTTTTCATTCTAATTCACAGTGCTAGATATCTTTCACTTGCCCCCATTTTTCCCCTCTCCTTTCTCTAACTTGTTCCGTGCCCTAGTAGACTGGCTTTTATAGACTACCTCAATGGTTTCTTTGCCTTCTAGCTGCCTGGGTTGACTAACAGTGCCTTAGTGGGGAATCTGAAGAAGAGGTTATTTCTCCCACGGTTTTCTCCCTATGCAGTCACCTCTGGCTGGCTCTATCCTTTGGGGGGTCACAGCCTCTCAGGTAGCCTGATATACATGCCTCCCTCCTCCTGGGTTCTGGTAACCACAGCCCTCTCTCATCCTTTTGGCTTAAGTTAGTAATTGTTCTTCCACTCTGAGACCCATGATGCTGCATTTCCTGCTCATAAATTTGTAGATAGTTCCTTCATTGGTTTCTCCTCTAATTAGCCTAGCTTGAGTGTGTCTCCTCCTTCTCCTGGGACTTTGGCTCTCTATTATTTTTCCTATTTCAAGGCATTCCCATGTCTTGTTCTTTTGCCTGGAATGTGCCTATCCACATTCTTCATATGGCTGGCATCTATTCCTTCTTTAATTATTAGTTGAAATGTCTACTTCTGAGGTATACTCCTTAACCAACTAGATACAGTGGGACCACTACCATAGTCTCAATGGTAGCACACTGTTTTCATTCCAGCATTTATATTTACATTTGTTTCTTTATTTATGTCTCTCTTCCAGGGAACTGTTAATTTCCTGAGGCCATAGAACTTGTCTGTCTTGCTCTTGTAAACATCCTCAGTGACTAGAAAAGTACTTGGCATATAATAATGATAATAATAATGTCTAAAGCATACTGAAAATTTACTGTGCCAAGAGCTGTCCTAAATGCTTTATATACATTAACTCCTTTAATCCTCACAATAACTCCATGGGGTGTGTGTGTGTGACTGTTATTATTTTTCCTGTTTAACTTATGAGGACTCAGATATACACATGAAGTTAAAGTACTTTGTCCAAGGTCATATGCTAGTAAGTGATTTAAGTGGAAGCCTAATATATAAAGATACATTGTGCTTGCCTGAACCTGTATTTTGTTCAGGCAAGCACAGTGTATCTTTATATATTATATATATATATATATATATGGACTGTTCCTTATATATAAGGAACAATCTGCTCTAAATGTCAAGGCAAACCTTGTACATAACTTAGGGTACATTTTGAATGTTAACCAATTTTTTATATCTCAAAGGTAACAAATGGCTTATGTAATGCCTGGCTCTCATTTTATGACTTTGAATTATTTTACAATTATTTTACTGTATATTACATTTTTCCAAATGAGCCTTCACTCTAAACAAAACTATGACCCAAAACACCATCATAAAACCTAAAATCCTACTCTATTCCTCTTAGCTTTCCCTTTTTACAAATATGTGGATTAAAGGGCCCATGAATCCTTTTCATATTGATCTAAAGAAGCTGTTGGGCAAAAAGTTAATCATCTTCGTTGAAAGAATTTGCCATCAATTAGTTTTCATCAACTTGCAGAGAATAATTCCATTTCCACATGTGTAGACCAAAGACCTCTCATTTTGTGTGATGATTAAAAGAGTAGAACTACTCTATTTCACGATCTTTTACTCACAACATCTAAGGAATAAAGAGTATGTAGGTTTGGCATTGTATATTTACCTGTTACAGATTTATTTCTTTCATGAATAAGTAGAACAGTAGTTACCAAAATGTGTTCTGAACAACACTAATACCATAGGATGAATGCTTACTACTATGGTTTCCTGATCAGATAGATATGAAACTCCGCAGAGTCTGTTGCCTTTTAAATTCACTAAATGCTTGAGCATGTCAACTGCCTGAGAAGTCCTATAGTGAAGAAAAAAATCTGTTAATCTAGTGTTTTTAAATTTAGTAGAGCAAGATCCATTTTTCTTTCAAATATCTACTAACAAACGTATCACAGAAAAGTTCCATAGAACACACCTGGAAATACTGCTGTAGGCTTTTAAAAATCAGTGTTTACATATTGGCATGAGTAAAGTATTGTCTTATGAGAACAGAGTTGACCTTGACATAAGCAATGGAAAGGCCTGAGAAATTTCCTCTACTATTGTAGGAGAAATACATTATTTACCTACAACTTTGATCATTCTTACTGTTTGTATTTTTCTTATGGTAGCTGTGAACGCTGGTTCCCATGAAACATGAAAGTTGCCCATAATCAATTTTATGTGTGTAATAGAAGTATCCTCCTATGTAAAATGTGAAAGCAGATTGATTACAGGTAGTAAAGATGACAGTTCCATTTCTATGTATTATAAGCTAAGAAATTCTGTTGTAAATTGCCAACAAAAGTAATTTGTCAACAAAATACTTTGATTTTCTTCATTTATTATTTGGAATAATTTTGAGAGAAAGGAAAACAGAAGAGAGAGCTATCTCTATGAGTCTTTGAACATTTTCAGAGAAAAACATCATACCAATTACTGAATTGAGAATTAAAGTGTTTCAAAATGTTGGACTTAAATGCAGCATCAGAAGAATGATCGTTTCTTTCCATGTAACTGGATGGTGATAATTTTTAAAGCTCCCCTTTCTGGTCAATTACTTTTGCCCTTGTGCTTGGCTTCTGTACATCTTTGTCCTACATTCTTCTAAACTCTTTCTCTCTTGACTAGATCGTCTAAATGACTGTTGCAGTGTCTTCACATTGGCTCTTCATTTTTTCCCCTGCTCCCAGGATAAATACCTGCCCAAACTGTATTATATGAAGGCTATGTGAAGAACAACCTTTCTTATTATAAACACCCAAACTGAGGTATGTCCTTTGAACTCTCCTTATTTCTATCCTGTTTAGTCCTCAGTAGCTGCACCTGTGCCTGATGACTCATATTCAGAAAGCATGAATTGAGAGACGGTTATGTTTCTGTATGTGTTTTCTATTGATAAGACTGAGTTTCTGCATGACGTTTGCCACCTATGAAAATCCTGCTTATATTAAAAAGGTGATTTGGGTTTGGGTGATTAAATGAATATTGTAGCTTCTTGATTTAAACAAAGGTAAATTGGGGACATTCAGTTATTGAAATAACAGTGGAAACCTTCTCTTGTGAGCCACATGACTTGTCCATTTAACCTTAAATTATTATGGCTGCCATGAAGCAGCTTCAATTCTTGGGTAGGAGAGCACATGCACTTGTGAGTAACAAAATCGCTACCAGGGGAAGCTGCTTGAGATGATTTTGATGGGTAAAACCTTTAAAAATTTTTCTATTTTATTGAAGTATAGTTGATTTACAATATTATATTGGTTTTAGGTGTACAACATAGAGATTTAATATTTTTATAAATTATATCATTTAAAGTTATTATACAATATTAGCTCTACTCTCTGTGCTATACATTATATTCTTATAGCTAATCTATTTCATACTTGGTAGTTTGTACCTCTTAATCCTCTACCCCTACTTTACCCCTGTCCTGTTCCCTCTCCCCACTGGTAACCACTAGTTCGTTTTCTATATCTGTGAATCTGTTTCTGTTTTCTTATATTAATTCATTTTATTTTTTAGATTCTACATGTAAGTGATAACATATAGTATTTGTCTTCCTCTGACTTATTTAAATAAACATAATACTTTCCAGGTCCATCTGTGTTGTTGCAAATGGCAGAATTTTATTTTTTATGGCTGAGTAATATTCCATTTTATATCTATATGTATATATATATATCTCACATCTTCTTTATCCATTCATCTTTTTGGGTTTTTTTTTTTTTTTTTTGCATTATGCGGCCTCTCACTGTTGTGGTCTCTCCCATTGCGGAGCACAGGCTGCGGACGCGCAGGCTCAGTGGCCATAGCTCACAGGCCCAGCCGCTCCACGGCATGTGGGATCTTCCCGGACCAGGGCATGAACCTGTGTCCCCTGCATCAGCAGGCGGACTCTCAAACACTGCGCCACCAGGGAAGCCCTATCCATTCATCTTTTGATGGACACTTAGGCTGATTCCATATCTTGACTATTGTAAATAATGCAGCTATTAACCATTAGGGTGCATGTATCTTTTCAAATTAGTGTTTTCATTTTCTTTGGGTGTGTGCCAAGAAATGAAATTACTGAATCATATGGTAGTTCTTTTTTAGTTTTCTGAGAAACTTCCACACTGTTTTACATAGTGGCTGCAACAATTTATTTTCCTGCGAACAGTGTACTAGGGTTCACTTTTCTCCACATCCTCACCAATATTTGTTATTTTTAGACATTTTGATGATAGCCAGTATGACAGGTGTGAGGTGATATCTCATCATAGTTTTGATTTGCATTTCTCTGATTAGTGATGTTGAGCATCTTTCCATGTGCCTGTTGCTCATCCATATACCTTCTTTGGAAAAAAGTCTATTCAGGCCTTCAGCCCATTTTTTGACTGGGTTGTTTGTTTTTTGATTTTGAGTTGTATGAGCTGTTTGTATATTTTGGATATTAACGCCTTACTGGTCATAACATTTGAAAATATTTTCTCCCATTCAGTAGGTTTTCTTTTCACAATGTAGAAGTAGGAAAAGGGTCCCCAAGAAGTGGGTCTCCTTGTCTTATTTCCTGATTTTAGAGGGAAGTCTTTCAGCTTTTCACTATTGAGTAGATGTTAGCTGTTGGTTTGTCATAAATGAGCTTTATTATGTTGAGATATTTTCCCTCTATATTAACTTTGATAAGAGTTTTTATCATGAGTGAATGTTGAATTATGTCAAAAGCTTTTTCTGCATCTATAGAGATGATCATGTAAATTTTAACCTTTGTTTTGTTAATGTGGTGTATCCCCTTGATTGATTTGTGAATATTAAAATATTTTTGCATCTCTGGAATAATCATACTTGATTATGGTGTATGATCTTTTTAATGTATTGTTGAATTTAGTTTGCTAATATTTTATTGAGGCTTTTTCCATCTATATCATCAGAGATAATGGCCTTTAATTTTCTTTGTAGTGTTTTCATCTGGTTTTCTTATCAGGATAATGATGGCCTCATGGAATGAATTTGGAAATGTTCCCTTCTCTTCAGTTTTTGGAATAGTTTGAGTAAGATAGTTATTAGCTCTTTGTAAATTTGGTAGAATTCCAATATGGCTATGAAGCCATCTGGTCTTAGATTTCAGTTTGTTGGGAGTTTTTTTGGTAACGAATTCAGTTTCACACCTAGTGATCAGTCTTTTCCGATTGTCTATTTCTTGCTGTTTCAGACTTGGAAGATTGTATATGTCTAGAAATGTATCCATTTCTTCTAGGTTGTTCACTTGTCACATAAAACTGTAGTATTCTCTTCTGATTCTATGTATCTCTGTGTTATGGGTTATTATTTTTCCTCTGTCCCTTCTTATTTTGTTTATTTAGGTACTCTTTTTTTCTTGATGAGCCTGGATAAAGGCTTATCAATTTAGTTTATTTTTACAAAAAGCAGCTATTGGTTTCATTGATCTTTTATATTGTTGTTGTTGGCTTTTTTTTTTTTTTTTTGGTCTCTATTTTATTCATTTCCTTTCTGATCTTTATTATTCCTTTCTCTAATGACTTTGGGCATTGTTTGTTCTTTTTTGTAATTCCTTTAGATAGTAGGTTAGGTTGTTTATTTGACATGTTTCTTGTTTTTTGACATGAGCTTGTATTGCTATAACCTTCCTTCTTAGAACTGCTTTTGCAGCGTACCATAGATTTTGGAAAATTGTGGTTTTATTTTCATTTGTCTGGAGGTATTTTCTGATTTCTTCACTGACCCATTGGTTTTTAGTAGAATATTTTTTAGTCTCCACGTTTGTGTTTTCCCATTTTTCTTCCTGTAATTGCTTTCTAGTTTCATACAGTTGTGGTCAGAAAAAATGCTTGATATGATTTCTATCATGTTAAATTTATTGAGACTTGTTTTGTGGCTTGGAATGTGATCTCTCTTGGAGAACATTCCATGTGCATTTGAAGAGTATGTATATTCAGCTACTTTTGGAAGGAATGTCCTTTAGATATTTACTATGGCCAACTGGTCTAATGTGTCTAATTCCTTATTGATTTTCTGTCTGAATGATCTGTCCATTGATGTCAGTTGGAGGGTAAAGACCCCTACTATTGTATTATTGTAAATTTCTCCATTTATGTCTGTGAATATTTGCTTTATATATTAAGATGCTCCTATGTTAGGTGTCTGTAGGTTAACAAATGTTATATCTCCTTCTTGTATTGATCCCTTTATCATTATATTATGCCCTTTGTTTTTTTAATAGACCTTGTTTTACAGTCTACTTTGTGTGATATGATTATTGCTACCCCAGCTTTCTTATCATTTCCATTTGCATGAAATATTTTTTCCATCCAGTCACTTTCAGTCTGTGTGAGGCTTTAGCTCTGAAGTGAGTCTCTTGTGAACTACAATTAAATGAGTTTTTTTCTTTTTATCCAGTTACCCACCCTATGTCTTTTTTTTTTTTTTTTCTGTTGTGCTTTTCGGACATTTTTTTTTTTTTTTTTAAACATCTTTACTGGGGAACAATTGCTTTACAATGTTGTGTTAGTTTCTGCGTTATAACAAAGTGAATCAACTATACATATATCCCCATATGCCCTCCCTCTTGCCTCACCCTCCCACCCTCCCTATCTCACCACTCTAGGTGGACCCAAAGCACCAAGCTGATCTCCCATTGCTATGTGGCTGCTTCCCACTAGCTATCTATTTTACATTTGGTAGTGTATATATGTCCATGCCACTCTCTCACTTCATCCCAGCTTACACTTCCCCCTCCCCATGTCCTCAGGTCCATTCTCTATGTCTGCATTTTTATCCCTGTCCTGATCCCAGGTTCATCAGAACCTTTTTTTTTTTTTTAGATTCCATATATATGTGTTAGCAAATGATATTTGTTTTTCTCTCCCTGACTTACTTCACTCAGGATGACAGACTCTAGTTTCATCCACCTCACCACAAATAACTCAATTTAGTTTCTTTTTATGGTTGAGTAATATTCCACTGTATATATGTGCCACATCTTCTTTATCCATTCATTTGTCAATGGACACTTAGGTTGCTTCCATGTCCTGGCTATTGTACATAGAGATGCAATGAACATTGTAGTACATGACTCTTTTCTAATTATAGTTTTCTCAGGGTGTATGCCCAGTAGTGGGATTGCTGGGTCATAAGGTAGTTCTATTTTTAGTTTTTTAAGAAAACTCCATACTGTTCTCCATAGTGGCTGTATCAATTTACATTCCCACGAATTGTTCAAGAGGGTTCCCTTTTCTTCACACCCTCTCTAGCATTTATTGTTTGTAGATTTTTTGAATGATGGCCATTCTGACTGGTGTGAGCTGATACCTCATTGTAGTTGTGATTTGCATTTCTCTAATGATTAGTGATGTTGAGCATCCTTTCAAGTGTTTGCTGCCAATCTGTATATCTTCTTTGGAGAAATGTCAGTTTAGGTCTTCTGCCCAATTTTGGATTGAGTTGTTTGTTTTTCTGATACTGAGCTGCATGAGCTGCCTGTCAATTTTGGAGACTAATCCTTTGTCAGTTGCTTAATTTGCAAATATTTTCTCCCATTCTGAGAGTTGTCTTTTGTCGTTTATGGTTTCCTTTGCTGTGCCAAAGCTTTTAAGTTTCATTAGGTCCCATTTGTTTATTTTTATTTCCATTTCTGTAGGAGGTGGGTCAAAAAGGATCTTGCTGTGATTTATGTCATAGAGTGTTCTGCCTATGTTTTCCTCTAAGAGTGTGATAGTGTCTGGCATTACATTTAAGTCTTTAATCCATTTTGAGTTTATTTTTATGTATGGTGTTAGGAAGTGTTCTAATTTCATTGTTTTACATGTAGCTGTCCAGTTTTCCCAGCATCACTTAGAGAAGAAACTGTCTTTTCTCCATTGTATATTCTTGCCTCCTTTATCAAAAATAAGGTGACCATATGTGTGTGGGTTTATCTCTGGGCTTTCTATCCTGTTCCATTGATCTATATTTCTGTTTTTGTGTCAGTACCATACTGTCTTGATTACTGTAGCTTTGTAGTAGAGTCTGAAGTCCGGGAGCCTGATTCTTCCAGCTGCATTTTTCTCTTTCAAGATTGCTTTGTCTTTTCGGGGTCTTCTGTGTTTCCATACAAATTGTGAAATTTCTTGTTCTAGTTCTGTGAAAAATACCATTGGTTGTTTGATAGGGATTGCATTGCATCTGTAGATTGCTTTGTATAGTATAATCGTTTTCACAATGTTGATTCTTCCACTCCGAGAACGTGGTTTATCACTCCATCTGTATCATCTTTTTTCTCTTTCATCAGTGTCTTATAGTTTTCTGCATACAGGTCTTTTGTCTCCTTAGGTGGGTTTATTCCTGGGTATTTTGTTCTTTTTGTTGCAATGGTAAATGGAAGGGTTTCCTTAATTTCTCTTTCAGATTTTTCATCATTAGTGTATAGGAATGCAAGGGATTTCTGTGATAATTTTGTATCCTGCTTCTTTACCAAATTCTTTGACTAGCTCTAGTAGTTTTCTGGTAGCATCTTTAGGATTCTCTATGTATAATATCATGTCATGTGCAAACAGTGATGGCTTTACCTCTTTTCTGATTTGGATTCCTTTTATTTCTTTTTCTTCTCTGATTGCTGTGGCTAAAACTTCCAAATCTATGTTGAATAATAGTGGTGAGATTGGACAACCTTGCTCTGTTCCTGATCTTGGTGGAAATGAATTCAGTTTTTCACTATTGAAAATGATGTTGGCTGTGGGTTTATTATATATGGCCTTTATTATGTTGAGGTAAGTTCCCTCTATGCTTACTTTCTGGAGGGTGTTTATCATAAATGGGTGATGAATTCTGTCAGAACATTTTTCTTCATCTATTGAAATTATCGTTGTTTTTCTCCTCCAATTTGTTAATATGGTTTCACATTGATTCCTTTGCGTATATTAAAGAAACCTTGCATTCTTTGGATAAACCCAACTTGATCATGGTGTGTGATCATTTTAATGTGCTGTTGGATTCTGTTTGCTAGTATTTTGTTGAGGATTTTTACATCTATTTTCATCAGAGATATTGGCTTGTAGTTTTCTTTTCTTGTGACATCTTCATCTGGTTTTGGTATCAGGGTCATGGTGTCCTCATAGAATGAGTTTGGGAGTGTTCCTCCCTATGTTATCTTTTGGAAGAGTTTGAGAAGGATAGGTGTTAGCTCTTCTTTAAATGTCTGATAGAATTCTCCTGTGAAGCCATCTGGTCCTGGGCTTTTGTTTGTTGGAAGATTTTAAATCACAGTCTGAATTTCATTGCTTGTGATTGGTCTGTTTATATTTTCTATTTCTTTCTGGTGCAGTCTTGGAAGGTTGTGCTTTTCTAAGAATATGTCCATTTCTTCCAGGTTGTCCATTTTATTGGCATATAGTTGCTTGTAGTAATCTCTCATGATCGCTTGTATTTCTGCATTGTCAGTTGTTACTTCTCCTTTTTCATTTCTAATTCTATTGATTTGAGTCTTCTCCCTTTCTTTCTTGATGATTCTGGCTTATAGTTTATCAATTGTGTTTATCTTCCCAAAGGACTAGATTTTAATTTTATTGATGTTTGCTATCATTTCCTTCATTTCTTTTTCATTTATTTCTGATCTGATCATCATGATTTCTTTCCTTCTGCTGACTTTGGGGTTTTTTTGTTTTTCTTTCTCTAATTGCTTTAGGAGTAAGGTTGGGTTGTTCATTTGAAGTGTTTCTTATTTTTTGAGGTAGGATTATAGTGCTATGAACTTCTCTCTTAGAACTGCTTTTGCTGCCTCCCATAGGTTTTGGGTCATTGTCTTTTCATCGTCATTTGTTTCTAAGTATTTTTTGATTTCCTCTTTGATTTCTTCAGTGATCTCTTGGTTATTTAGTAGTGTATTGTTTAGCCTTCATGTGTTTGTATTTTTTACAGATTTTTTTCCTGTAATTGATATCTAGTCTCATAGTGTTGTGGTCAGAAGAGGTACTTGATATGAATTTCAATTTTCTTAAATTTACCAAGGCTTGATCTGTGACCCAAGATATGATCTATCCTAAAGAATGTTCCATGAGCACTTGAGAAGATAGTGTATTCTTTGTTGTTGGATGGAATATCGTATAAATATCAATTAAGTCCAGTTAGTTTAATGTATCATTTAAAGCTGTTTTTCCTTATTTATTTTCTTTTCGGCTGATCTGTCCATTGGTGAAAGTGGGGTGTTAACATCCCCTACTATGATTGTGTTACTGTCTACTTCCCCTTTTTTAGCTGTTAGCATTTGCCTTATGTATTGAGGTGCTCCTATGTTGGGTGCACAAATATTTACAAGTGTTATATCTTCTTCTTGGAGTGATCACTTGATCATTATGTTGTGTCCTTCTTTGTCTTTTGTAATAGTCTTTGTTTTAAAGTCTATTTTGTCTGATATGAGCATTGCTCCTCCAGCTTTCTTTTGATTTTTGTTTGCATGGAATATCTTTTAACGTCTCTTCACTTTCAGTCTATATGTGTCCCTAGGTCTGAGGTGGGTCTCTTGTAGACAGCATATATATAGGTCTCGTTTTTGTATCCATTCAGCTAGTCTATATCTTTTGGTTCGTGCATTTAATCCATTTACATTTAAGGTAGTTATCAATATATATGTTCCTCTTACCATTTTCTTAATTGTTTTGGGTTTGTTATTGTAGGTCTTATCCTTCTTTTGTGTTTCCTGCCTAGATACGTTTTTTTAGCATTTGTTGCAATGCTGGTTTGTTGGTGCTGAATTCCCTTAGCTTTTGCTTCTCTGTAAAGATTTTAATTTCTCTGTCAAATCTGAATGAGATCCTTGCTGGGTAGAGTAATCTTGGTTGTAGGTTTTTCCCTTTCATCACTTTAAACATGTCCTGCCACTCCCTTTTGGCGTGCAGAGTTTCTGCTGAAAGATCAGCTGTTAACCTTATGGGTATTCCCTTGTATGTCATTTGTTGCTTTTCTCTTGCTACTTTTAATATTTTTTCTTTGTATTTAATTTTTGATAGTTTGATTAATATGTGTCTTGGTGTGTTTCTCCTTGCATTTATCCTGTATGGGACTCTCTCCACTTCCTGGACTTGATTGACTATTTCTTTTCCCATGTTGGGAAGTTTTCAACTATAATCTCTTCAAATAATTTTCTGTCCCTTTTTTTTTTCTCTTTCTGGGACTCCTATAATTCGAATGTTGGTGCATTTAATGTTGTCCCAGAAGTCTCTGAGACTCTCCTCAATCCTTTTCATTCTTTTTTCTTTATTCTGCTCTGTGGTAGTTATTTCCACTATTTTATCTTCCAGGTTACTTACCATTCTTCTGCCTCAGTTATTCTGGTATTGATTCATTCTAGAGCATTTTTAATTTCATTTAGTATGTTGTTCATCATTGTTTGTTTGCTCTTTAGTTCTTCTAGGTCCTTGTTAAATGTTTCTTGTGTTTTCTCCATTCTATTTCCAAGCTTTTGGCTCATCTTTACTATCATTACTCTGAATTCTTTTTCAGGTACACTGCTTATTTCCTTTTCATTTGTTTGGTCTGGTGTGTTTTTACCTTGTTCCTTCATCTGCTATGTATTTCTATGTCTTCTCATTTTGCTTAACTTACTGTGTTTGGGGTCTCATTGTCGCAGGCTGCACGTTCGTAGTTCCCATTGTTTCTGGTGTCTGCCCCCAGTGGATGAGGTTGGTTCAGTGAGTTGTGTAGGCTTCCTGGTGGAGGAGACTGGTTCCTGTGTTCTGGTGGATGAAGCTGGATCTTGTGTTTCTGGTGGGCAGGATCGCGTTCCGTGGTGTGTTTTGGGTTGTCTGTGAACTTATTATGATTTTAGGCAGCCTATCTGCTAATGGTTGGGGTTGTGTTCCTGTCTTGATGGTTGTTTTGCATAGTGTCCAGCACTGCAGCTTGCTGGTCATTGAGTTGAGCTGGGTGTAGCATTGAGATGGAAATCTCTGGGAGAGCTCTTGCCATTTGATATTATGTGGGGCCAGGAGGTCTCTGGTGGATCAGTGTCCTGAACTTGGCTCTCCCACCTCAGAAGGTAAGGCCTGACACCAGGCCGGACCACCAAGACCTTGTCAGCCACGTGGCTCATAGAAAAGGGAGGAAAAAGAAAGAAAGATAAACAGAAAAATAAAAGAAAATAATGTTATTAAAAATATTATTAAAAATTTAAAAAGTAATAAGAAAGAAAGAAGAGAGCAACCAAAGCAAAAGAAGAAATACACCAATGATAACAAGTTCTAAAAACTATAGAAAAAAAAAAAGACAGAACTCTAGGACAAATGATAAAAGCAAAACTATATATACAAAATCACCCAAAGAAGCATACACTTACACACTCACAAAAAGAGAAAAAGGAGAAAAAAAAATATATATATATATATAAAGGAAGAGAGCAACGAAATCAAACAAATATTCCAATGATAATAAGCTCTAAATAGTAAACTATGGTAAACATAAAACCAGAAACAAATTAGCTGTAGAAAGCAAACCCCAAGTCTACAGTTGCTCCCAAAATCCACCTCCTCAATTTTGGGATGATTTGTTGTCTATTCAGTTATTCCAGAGATGCAGGGTCCATCAAGTTGATTGTGGGGGTTTAATCCACTGCTCCTGAGGCTGCTGGGAGAAATTTCCCTTTCTCTTCTTTGTTTGCACAGTTCCTAGGGTTCAACTTTGGATTTGGCCCCACCTCTGGGTGTAGGTTGCCTGAGGGTGTCTCTTCCCTACCCAGACAGGACAGGGTTAAAAGAGCAGCTGATTAGGGGACTGTGGCTCACTCAGGCTGGGGGCAGGGAGGGGTATGAAATGCAGGGTGAGCCTGCTGCAGCAGATGCTGATGTGACGTCGCACCAGCCTGTGGTGTGCAGTGTGTTCTGGGGAAGTTGACCCTAGATTACAGGACCTTGGCAGTGGCAGGCTGCACAGACTCCCAGGAGGGGAGGTGTGGATAGTGACCTGTTATTGCACGAGGATCCTTGGTGTCTGCAGAAGAAGCTTTAGCATTTCTTGCCCATCTCTGGGCTCCATGCTGATAGCTGCAGCTTGTGCCATCTCGGGAGCTCATTTGGGTGGTGCTCTGACTTCTGTGGGCAGACAGGAAAGGAATCCTCTTTTCTTGCACACCCTGAAACAATGGTCTCTTGTCTCTTAGGCAGGTCCAGAGTTTCTCCTGGACTCCCTCCTGGCTAGCTATGGCACAGTAACCCCCTTCAGGCTGTGTTCACGCAGCCAACCCCAGTCCTCTCCCTGGGATCTGACTTCCAAAGCCCAAGCCTCAGCTCCCAGCCTCCACCTGCTCCAGCGGGTGAGCAGACAAGCCTCTCAGGCTGGTGAGTGCTGGTCAGCACTGATCCTCTGTGAAGGAATCTTTCTGTTTTGCCCTCTGCACCCCTGCTTGCTGTGCACTCCTCCATGGCTCTGTAGCTCCCCCCCCCCACTGCCCATCCCCCATCTCCACCAGTGAAGGGGCTTCCTAGTGTATGGAAACTTTTCCTCCTTCACAGCTCCTTCCTAGAGGTGCAGATCCTGTCCCTATTCTTTTGCCTCTGTTTTTTCTTTTGCCCTACCTAGGTACGTGGGGATTTGCTTGCCTTTTGGGAAGTCTGAGGTCTTCTGTAAGCAGTAGGTGTTCTGTAGGGGTTATTCCACATGTAGACATATTTCTGGGGAGGAAGATGATCTCCACATCTTACTCATCTGCCATCTTGAAGTTCCCCCCTATGTGTTTTTATATGGAGCATTTAATCCATTGATATTGAAAGTGATTATTGATAGATATATACTTATTGCCATTTTGTTACTTATTTTCTGTTTCTTTTTTAAAAAATTTTTCTTCTTATTTTCATCCCTTGTGGTTTGATGTGGTTTGATCTACACAAGGTGTTCTTGTGTAGTCCTTTCTCTCTAGTTTTAGTTTATCTATTGCAGGTTGTTGATTTGTAGTTATACATAAACATATGTGCACTCCATGAAAGCTGTGTCTACTTATTTTAAATTGGTAGTCATTTAAGTTCAAACACATTCTAAAAGATCAAACTTTAATAGTCCCCTCCCCCGCATTTTTGTTGTCATATTTTAATCTTTATGTTATAGATGATTTTACCACTTTTTATCTTTTAATCTTTGTACTAGTTTAAGTCATTGAATCACTTAAATTATACTCCATTTTAAAGTTATAAAATATTGGCTATATTCCATGTGCTCTGCAATATATCCCTATACCGTATTTATACTATACATTGTAGTTTGGAACTCTTAAACCCCTATCCCCTACATCTGCCCCTCTCCTTTTCCCTCTCCCTACTATTAACTACTGGTTTGTTCTCTCTATCTGTGTCAGCTTTTCTTTTATTCACTAGTTCTGTTTATTAGATTCCACATATAAGTGATATCACACAGTATTTGTCTTTCTCTGCCTGACTTATTTCACTTAGCATAATACTCTCAAAGTCCATCCATGTTGTTACAAATGACAACATTTTCATTCTTTTTTATGGCTGAGTAGTATTCCGTTGTAGGTATATACCACTTCTTCTTTATCCATTTACCTGTTGATGGACTCTTAGGTTGTTTCCATACCTTGGCAGTTGTAAATATTTCTGCCATAAACACTGGGGTTCATTTATTTTTTCAAATTAGTGGGTTTTTTTTTTTTTTTTTGATTTGTTTGTTTCTTTTGGATATATACCCAGGAGTGGAATTGCTAGGTCATATGGTAGCTCTATTTTTAGTTTTCTGAGAAACTTCCATACTGTTTCCACAGTGACTGTGCCAATTTATATTCCAACAACAGTGTAGGAAGGTTCCCCAGGTGATCATTACTAGAGTATTGTGAGAAAGTGAGAGAGTTATCAAAGAAATAACAGGTCAGAGAAGTATACAGAGACTAGATCATGTATAGTTTTGTAGATCAAGGTTAAGAGTGGGATTTAAGGGTTAAGGGAAGCTGCTGAAAGATTTTGTGCATAAGAATGATAAGATCTTAATTTAAAATGATTATTTAGGTCGGTTATTTTATCAGAATAATTATTTCTGGCTTCTGTGTGATATATAGACTGAAACAGATTAAGAGACTGCTGCAGTAATCTTTGTGAGAATTAATAGGGACTTGGAGTAGGGTACTAATAGTTGGAAATTTGAAATTGGTTAGATTCTGGATACATTTTGAAAAGACTGATGGTATTTATTACTGAATTGTAAGTTGGTAAGCAAGGAATAGAGAAGTCAAAGACGACTCCAGAGTTTTTGATCTGGGTACTTGGGAGGATATTGGTGCCATTTATTGAAATAGAGAAAATTTGTAGAGGAGAAGATTAGAGGGTTTTGGATTCAGTTTTGGATTTTAAGTTTGTTGTAACTATTAGACATCAAAAGTTGATACCAAATTAACCTTTTGGATATACAAGGACAGACCTTAGGGAAGAGTTTGGGACCAGAGATAAAAATAATTTAAATTTTTAGTTATAGAGATTGAATTTTAAAACCACAGAAATGGATGTGATTCCAAAGGGAGTATATGTAAATAAGACAAGAGATAAGAGATGAAGGCTGAGAGCTAAGTTCTTGGGGGAAGTCAAGGAGATCATAAAGAAACAGCTGGCAAAATAGGAGAATCAAGGTGTGGTGTCTAGAAAGTCATTTGAAGAAATGATTTCAAGGAGGAAAATATGACTGTGCTAAAAACACTGAGAGATGGAGGAAGACGGGGCAGATAAGTCATGGATTTGGCAACATGGATATCAGTGGTGACCTTTGTAAGTGCTTTTAGTGAACTGTTGAAGATGAAAAGGACAATAGGGGAGAAGACATGCAAAAAGCAATTATTAATTCTTATAAGAGTTTTGCTATTTGGAATGAGGTGAAGGAGTCACTGATAGGGCATAAAGAGTCGAGAATGTTTACTTATTTATTTTGTCAGATAAACAGTATTACAATATGTTTGTATAATATATTGATGGAAATAATCCTATTGAGAGGAAGAGTTGATATTGCAGGAGAAAGTAATGAATTGCAGAAGTGACGTCCTTGAATCGGCAAGCAAGGGTTGGACCTATTGCTGAAGTAGGAGGTTTATCTTTAAATCATTGTGACAGAAGTGAGGACTGTGTATGAAAAGGTACAGAAGTTCTTTCAATTGTTTATATCTTCTCGTTGAAATATTTAAAATGTTATCTGCTGACAGGGAGGAGGTTTGGGGAGATAAAATGGATAGGAGAAGGTAGTAAATGGTCCACTTAGAGGCAGTATGGACTGGCTGAGAAAGATGGGGGGATGGCAGGGCAGTTTTAAAAGTCTACTCAAGCTTCATGGTCATTAATTTAAAGTCAGAATGGTTAGGTAGCTTTGTTCTAGCCATAAGAACAAGTTCAAAGTCATCAGAGTTGGCTTTAATCTTAATTGGAGTTTTTCCATGTGAGTTTGAAATATAAAAGAGAGATGGAGGTGTTGAGGGTGAATGAGAAAGTGAACAGAATAATGAACCATGGGAAACCTACTTAGGTAAAAAGAGAATCTGTATTTCCCCAGTGTGTTTAATATAATTTTATGACCTTTAATTTCTTTCCTTTTGTGTTGTGCCCTCTGAAATCAAATTAGATACTAGTCTTACTAGAAAACAGCTAGTGCCTAAAGTCAGCTCAACATCCTCCTGTCCAGTAGACCCAGGAATCTCTTACGTGTTGACAAGGTCACCCAGTAAATAGGGATCCCCTTATTCAACAGAGTATAAGAATTATGAAGATGTTTCATGAAACTAGGTTATTTTAGGAACTATGAGGTATAATATTTTTAGACTGAAAAATACATTTTGATTTTTTTAAAATCTTGACTCATGAAGGCAACTTGAGCATGCTGAAGAAACTATCAGCTCAAGGAGATCAGTCCACTGAGCTGGTTCTTAGATGTGTCACATCTAAGCAGGGTGTTATTTCCTGGAGCTTGATTTTCTTTTGATGAAGCAAGGAATGTTTGTACTAGGTAGAACTCAGGGCTGACAGCTCTCACATCTGTGACGCAGTAGGAAGAAATAAAAACAGCAGGTTTTTAGGTGAGAGGATGTTTGAAGATGAGGGGCTGAAGTTGCAGTTCACTGCAGCACACAGCTGGATCTGTGACACCACATGCAGGCTCTGTGTTCCGGTCCAGTGTTCAGATGTGGGATGCTCTGTGTGTGCCTGTGCTCAAATGTGATACTGCAAAGCTCTGCCTGTGGAACTTCTGCATGTCATAACAAATTGGTATAGTTTGTAACACAAATCAATTAAGTACATTTTGATTCTGTAAAGGATCAACAGCTGTGCTCTTATAACTATACAAAAACAATTATGTTTTGTTTCTATTTGAAAAAAGCTCGTAACAAGCCATTCTTGTCTTTCTGTTAGCTAGTGGCTTGGGAATAGGTTGGGGGAGCAACCACTAAGTGTTTCGTTATAAAGGAGGAAATGTCTATTCCTAATGACACTTCTTTTTGACAGGGAATTTTTATAAACTTATTAGTGCCAAGTGAAGTGTCCTAAATTGATCTAGAATTAAAAATAGATACCTGTTATATCTAGTTTAACATGTTTTGTGTTGGAATCATTTATTCAGCCCTGAGAACAACCATAAAATTATCCTCAGTAAAGCAACATGTTGTACCCATTGTGATGTTTAACCAACAAAGATACTCATGGAGAATCATTCTCATAATATAGAATAATAATTTCTTTATGAGTTTCTCCAGTGGAAATGTTCTCAATCTGTGGTCTCTAGTGGCATAGGAACCCCTGAAATTTTATTTATAATTTTGTGTACGTGCATATTTTCAGGAGAGGAAAACTAAAGCTTTTATCAGATTCTCAAAGAAGTCCCTGATCCCTTTAAAAATATTAATAAATATTATAGCTGTAAAACTAAGAAATTATTAATATTTCTTTGGGGACTTGTTGAATCTACATATAAAAAATAGTATGTTAAGAGAAAACTACCACACTACCTAGGACATAATAGATGTTCAATAAATGTTAGCTAAATTTCCACTGACAGGACTAAGGCAAAAGTTGCTAAAGATCATTCTGAAACACAGGCTATACCAATACATTGGGAAATAAGAAAGAAATGGAGTTTGGAATAGATAAAGGAAGATTGAAAGCAATGACATATTTTAAATTAAAAATATTATATCAAGTAGCTAGAAAGAGAACAATGACTTCTTCCCAATCATTTTAAAGTCCTGTTTCCAATTCTGAAACTTGATATTTAATAAATGTATTATTTGTGTATCAGTGAGTTTATATTTTTCCAAATTAAGATTTAAAATTGTGATTATAGACAAGTTGAAAAGAAAGATGCTAGATTAATACCTGGCTGATTTTCATGAAAAAAGTTTTGGATATATGGTGGAAAAAAGGACAGATTTTCAATAAATAGTGCTGGATGGATTACATATTTATGTGGAAAAAATATCTTTATTCCTATATCATAGCATACACAAAAAATCAGTATCAGATGGCTTGCAATCTAAATGGAGAGGGCAAAGCACTGAAGATTTTTTCTTTTTTTTGTAAGTACACAGGAAAATATCTTCATGAACCTTTGTAGGTAAGAATTTCTTAAACTGGACACAAAAAAGTACCCATGATAGAAGAATTTACAAATTGATCTATAGTAAAATCAAAGAACTTCTGTTTATCAAAAGACAGTATTAAGGGATTGAAAAGACAACACTCAGAGTGGGAAAAGATATTTTAATTCATTTATCTATAAAGTACTTATAGCAATAATTTTTAAAGAACTATTGCAAATTAAAGAAATAAAGGATGACCCAGTAGAAAAATTGGCAAAATACTTGAACAAAAATATAAAGAGTATCCCAACTCAGTTATCAGGAAATGCCAATTAAATCACAATGCCATACCACTGCACACCTGTCAGAATGACTAAAATTTAAAAAAATACAGAAAATACCAAGTGTTGATAAGCATGTGAAGCAACTGGAACACTCAAATACTTGAGTTAAGAGTGAAAATTGTTATAATCAACTTGTAAAACTGGGGTTATTCACTAATTTTGAACATATATACACTATGACCTAGCAGTTGTACTCCTGGACAAACATCCAACAGAAATGCATACTTATTTTCATCAAAAGATATATAAGAATGTTCAGCAAAGCACAATTTGTGATCATCTCAAACCTAAAGCTATTCAACTCTTCATCAGTGGGATAATGGATAAATAAATGACGGCATATTCACCCAGTGGAATACTATTTATGGAATGAGAATGAATGATGTATAACACAACAATATGGAAGAATCTCATAAACATGATAAATGAAAGAAATCAGACCCAAAATACATACCATATGATTCTATTTATATAAAGTATGAATACAACAGAATAATCTATTGTGATAGAGGTCAGAATAGTTGTGAGCTTAGAGGTAATGATTGGAAGCAGGGCATGAGGGTATCTTCTGGGTGCTGGTCATGGTCTCTTTCTTGATCTGGGCATTGGTAGCATGAATGCATGCAATTTGTGAAAGCTCTTAGTACACTATGTATACTTTTAAAATATGTATATTTTCCAATATAAAGTAACAAATCAATTAAAAATTACCAGGAAGTAAAACTAGTACTTTAAACATCTGTTAATTTAAAAATGTAAATGCTTTGCAAGTTTCCAGTACTTTTTTTTTTACTAGTGAAGAAGACTGCAGCATTGGGCAAAGTATAAACGTGCTTTATTATGACCTTCTTTTGCACAGTGGATTAAGAGGCCACAATATGTCACAAGGGAAGTTTCCGAGGAAAGACTTCTATAATGATGTGTGCTTCTGCAAACATATTATTTGCTGAAATAAACACTTAAACTGCTCTGAGGATTTGGAGAAACTGTTCATTAAACTTCAAGAGAATGACAAAAGAATTTTCTGAACAGAAAATAAATAGCCTGCTATATAGCTTTTCTCTCTCATATAACTTGGAGATTAATGAGATTAGATTGGTGAAAATTGCCCTGTTCTCCCCAACCCAAACCAAATATAAACAAAACTAATTGAAAAGCATCTCATATCTGGTGTGTTCCAACGACTTTTTTTTTTCTAAGAAAGTAACTTTAGATTCCTTTCAAAATGTATAGTATATTGAACACCCTTAGAAAAACTACTTGATGATAGGGTAAGTGGGAATACTTATCCAGAGGTGGATTACAGGTTTATTAATGTAACAATTTGAGACTATCAGCTTCTAAGAAATGAGCAATCAATGTGATTCTTGAGCCCTTTCTTAGAAAAAGATTTCTCCATGCACTTTCCCATCCATATACTTCTGTTTGTGTGGTTCTTTCTGCTTGCCATGTTTATGACTATTTAGAGAGAACTATTTTATATGAACTCTCTTGGGAAAACCTGACTGAATAGCTTGCTTTGTATTTGCCTGCATGTTAATTGATGAGGTTTAGGACACTAGTAAAGGAAAATAATGACTATAATCAATATCAATATTCAAACAGATAGAAGGAACCAATTCATGAGAAGGCTAAATTATGTTATATATCCTGTTATTTAACATAAAATAATGTAGTTGTGCATTCTACGGCTTAGGGGTGGGGAATGAAAGATAAAAACAAATCTGAGAGTTAAGAGGTCAGTAGGTAAGGGTCTATGGGAGTAGCATTTGGAGATTTTCTTTAAGAAACTTGGGAAATTCTTCAAAATTTGTGTAGTATGTAATATTACATATAACATTAAACTACTGATTTGCTGAAAGTTTTCTCTGAAAAGCTAGGAAATGTTCCCTTTAGCCTCTTTGAATATTACTGAATGATAAACCACTGAAAATAATAAGAAACGGCTGCTGTTTTGGACAAAAGCAGAGATGAAACAAGGAGGGAGCAGAAATAAAGAGATAAGCCTGGGGGGAGAAATATGAGTGAGGACCAAAAAGCTCTGCCATAGCAACTCCTTGGACCTCCCTTCAGGTCCTTAAGTAGAACCCTGTTCCAAGGGAACTGGGAGGTCAAGCAAGGGAGAAGTCTTCATCACTGGCTGTCCAATAAATTATTCTCAGGGATCTATCTGTGTTAGCTTCCTGAGCCTTCACCAGGAACTAAGTGGCTTAAAACAGCAACAATTTATTCTCTTACAATTCTGGAGGCCAGAAGCCTGATGCTCTAAGGGAGAAAAGTTCTTCTTCTGTTTTCTAGTGACCCCATTTTTTTGATTCTTCCATCTTCCTTGGCTTGTGGCCACAAGAGTCTCTGCCTCTGCGGTTACACTGTCTTTTCCTTTCTTCTGTGTATTTTCCTCTGTGTCTCCTCTCTCTGTATGATTATATTTAGAGCCTACCTGCATAATCCAGGATAAATTCCCCCTCTCAAGATCTTTAACTGAATCATACCTGCAAAGGCCCTTTTTCCAAGGTAACATCCACAAGGTCCAGTGATGTTACAGACATATATTTGGGGCCATTATTTAGCCCATTACACTATCAAACATTTTTTAAAAATATAGTTTCAAATTTAGAAGCCAAATGAAAACAGCCTGATTTCTTCTGCCTTGCATTATAACCAACTCTAGTCTTGTTTAGACACCTTTTCACAGTATGCAAAAGTTTGAAATAGTCAACCACAAGTTTATAGACTTGGACAGAGACTGGGAGGTAAAGTCCAATTTGCCCATTTTGTAGATGAGAAAACCACTGGTCGGATACTTGGTCAGTGACAAAGATAACAAGGTTATCTGAATAAATGAAACTCAGAATCTTGAACTATTGTTCTTTCTACTTGATCAAACTGAATGATCAAGATATTACATACTAATTGGTTTAAGTAATTCATTCCTGAAAACCACCCAATAAAGTTTCTTTCTTTTTTTAAATTTGTCAAAAAAAACTAACAATTGTGGTATTTTATGATTAATTTAAGATAATTTGATAATAATAACCTTAATAGTTAAGGACAAAAGTGCAAGTTACATATGTGCAATAATAAATGAAATTATAAGTGAATTTATAGCACTGTCTCTAAAATGGAAAATATACTAAGCAAACCTTTCAAAGGCACTTTGTATTTGTCACTTGTCATTTTGAGTTTTCTTATCCATTCAGGCATTTGCAGTATAACTTCAAAAGATGTCATTACTTTGAAGAAGTTCTTAGGTAGTTTTTGTTTTTGCCCTGTGTAAGGTTTATTACTAGCCCACTAGGAATACTCATACAAATTGCTTTATAAGAATGGCATTGCTCAGAGAAACAAAAAATTTCTGAAGAGATCATACATTTTCATAATATTAAATTATGCCATCTATTTTCAGAATTGTAGGAATGCATGACTCCACATAAAAGCACATGTTGGTTGTATTTTCTCATGATGAAGAACTTCTTTTGAAATCAGAGATAAAAAGTGGAAGTCAAAGTGAATCTTATCTACCCATGGGAGGATTCTGGTGTCCATGAGATAAAAACAGGGAATCCAGTTAGAAAAATGTATATGTATAGCTGATTCACTTTGTTATAAGGCAGAAACACCATTGTAAAGCAATTATACTCCAATAAAGTTGTTAGAAAAAAAAAGAAAGAAAATATATGTGCCAGTGAGAGAAGGAAGAAGAGAAGAAGTGACAGGGGGACTGAGAAAAAGAGAGAGGAACTGCAGCATTATCAATTTAGAATCTCAAGGAAGATGTTGTTTAAGGCACTTTGATAAACCCATAGTCAGTCTATGTATATTTTAATGTTTATTTTAAAAGTATTATTTGTAAGATTACTTTTATAAATAAGTCTAATTTGACTGAGTAAAAGATAATGTGAGAAATTTTGTTGTAGATTTGGAAGTATCCTGTGCCTTCCCACTCTATCTTCAACAAACACTGTGAACTTTGAGATGAAGGGAGTAGATTGGTTTTTGAGAGTTAAACTTTTAATCAACACCGTGAGTATTAGGACTACACCTGAAAAAAAATTACATATCTCCCAAGCTGCAAGACTTGATATAATCTGTCTGAAGTAACATTTTACAGATAGACTGTGTCAGTCTGAAGTGGTTTTGGAGATGAATCAGCTAAATATACATAGAAAAAAAAGGTTACAGAGACAAATGTTTTTAGCCTTCACATTAGCATTGTCCAAGAAAGACTTGGCACACAAACTTTAATATTTCCATTTTGTTGTTTAGTAAGTTCACAAATTTACTTCTACTGAGAGAGGCAAAGAAAATAGAGCCTCTTAAAAATTTTAATTAACTGGTTGGATTTTCCTCATGAAACTCTTTATCTTGCTGAATGTGGTCATTCCTTGGTATCCTCATGGTATTGGCTCCAGAACCCACTTTGGATACAAAAATCCAAGGATGCTCAAGTCCCTTATATAAAATGGGGTAGTATTTGCATATAACCTATGCACATTCTCCTGTATACTTTAAATCATCTCCAGATTATGTATAGTACCTAATGCCATGTAAATGTTATGCAAATAGTTTTAAATACAATGTAAATGCTATGTAAATAGTTGCTGGAATGCAGCAAATTCAAATCTTGCTTTTGGAACTTTCTGGAATTATTTTTTCTGAATATTTTCAATCTGCAGTTGGTTGAATCCTTGGATGTGGAACCTGCAGACATGGAGGGCCAACTATAGTATGTATATGGGGTCAGCAACTAAAGATTTGATTCCAAAATAGCAATTCAATGTAATATAATAATGAAAGGAATGTTTAGGTGAATGCTCCATCTTAGAGTTTATTCTCTTCCCCATCTCTTTTCAAGTTGGCGCTTGGTCATATGGAGGAGGAAATGACATGTGTCCTCTTGGTGATAAAGGTGAGGAAAGGGTCCTCAGATTTGTATGGCATCTGCTGGAATCTTGCTGATCTCTGTTGGATATAGCCAATCTGGTTTACTACCTGACTAATGACAACTAGTGTTTTTCTGTGTTGTGTCAAGGCATTTCCCAGGTTTTTCCCAGCTGACCTTGGTTACCCATGGCACCACCAACTCCGTAATGGAGTGATACGTTCATCTCTTAGTTTTTGCCTTGGCATCTCCCTCTGTTTTGCTACCGGAGACTGCCTGGGGCAGATTCATCGACTCCCATCTCAGCTATCTTCCATGACCCTTGGGGCATGTGGGAACCTCTTGGCTTCTGTACACCATGCCACATGGGAACTAAAGAAGGCTTGGTCTTTACCTCATCATTCAGTTTATTTCAATATGGCTGCTTTTAGGTTTGCTTGGGTATAGTCTATAAGACAGTTAACTTCTAGAATCACAGATGTTCCCCTTTCTGGGATTTTGACCTTGAGACAGGATATCAGGAATGTGTTCTGTCACTACTGAATCCTTACTATCTTCTGCTTTTGATTTGGCCAGCATCTCCCTAAAACAGCTTCAGTATCAAGGCCACTAAGCTTGTATCCTAATTACAAAATTGCAGCTAAATGAGTTTAGAACATTCTCTTCCTGTAATAAAACCAGACTTCTGAACGTATTGTCTCATAGCAGAGAGAAATAGACTACCTTTTTTCTCTTTATATTCTTACTGTGACAAACTGTTAACCATCTTTCCATCCCTATTTGGGTAGACAGAAACTTTAGGCTGACTTGAGGGTTGTCCCATGAATAGAGATGCAAAAGAGAAAAGCATAATTTAAATAGTTCAAACAATGTTCCCCACCTTACAATGTTTGAGAGCATCCCCATTGAGAAAACTGAATTGGGATATTAGAGGGTCAGGAATGACTGGTGATAGTTATCATGAGTTTCAGAGACAAGTGAGGGAGAAGAGGAATACCTGTCATTAATTTTCCATCCTTGATGTAGTTTACATATAAAATCTCTATAAATTTCATTTCTTCTGATAATCTTAAACCGTTTCATATACCAGATCTGCGAAATATTTTTTAAAGCTGAAAGTTTTCCTAGACATGCAGTCGGGTTGGGTTTTCACAGTATGTTTAATCCTGTAGATGTGGGAGTTGAGGTGACAAGAAGGCATTTTTATGTCATGGTTTTCTTTTTCTTTTAACCATTAACTCCTTGATGTTATTTGATATCATAAACACAATTTTGGAAACATGCCTTTCAACACTAATTGCCTAATTATTTAGTGTTTTTATGATTCTGTTCTCTACATCCCTGAATGAATTTTTATTTTGTGCTCCTTCCATATGGCACTCTATTTTCTGTATCTTTAAAAGGTAATCAACTTGTGATGGACAATATAATATACTATTTGGGTGATGAAGCCCATCAAATTCTCAATGTGGTTTTTATTATCATTTATATTTTGAGAGTAAAGTGTAGGTCCTCAACTAGGTATGTGATGGTATTAAATAATTATTGTTAATTTTGTGTGTGTGTGTGTGTGTGTGTGTGTGTGGTACGCGGGCCTCTCAAATGTCCTAGTTTCCTCTTTTTATAAGGATACCAGTAAGACTGTATTAGGGTCCACCCTAATGACCACATTTTAACTTAATTACCTCTTAAAGTCCTTATCTCTGAGAGAAGTAACAATCTGAGGTACTTGGTATTAGGACTCCAACATATGAATTTTTGAGGATAGGGACACAATTCAGCTATCTATAATAACTAAAAGCTATCTATAATAATATGGTTCTCTTCTTTATTTACTTTTTTTCCTTTCATCCCCACTGGAAATGAAGCACCATGAGGTCAGGGCTCTATCTGTCTTTCTCCATAGTCTTCCACCACCACCTAAACTAGTGCCCAACTCAGTACTGGCTCAGTGATCCTTATTTTTAATCTAAATTACTAAATTAAACAGAAATAAGATATATAATTATTCTTAAATTCTAAGACTTCCTCATTACTGGCATTGCTAAAATTCTCCAGCTGCATCCCTTGTTTTGTGACTATAAAGAAACATAATACAGGAAAATGATGGAAAGCTTGTCTTGTTCCAAGCTCATAACCTGAGATAAGTGGATGATGCTCAAGCAGTAGCTACCTTTCCTCTCTGTTGGCACCCTTTCTGTGTGATTTGATACTATTATATATTTCTAGAGGCTAGATAGCTGGTAAAACATTATTTCTGGGTGTGTCTTTAAGGATGTCTCTGCAAGAGATTAGCATCTGAATCTGTAGACTGAGTAAAGGAGACTGCCTTCACCAATGCGGGTGGACATAATCCAACCCACTGAGGGCCTGAATAGAACAAAAAAGTGAATTCGTCCTCTCTGAGCTGAGACATCCATCTTCTCCCACCCTTGGATGTAAGTGCTCCTGTTTCTTGGGATTTTGGACTCATAGCAGGACTTACAACAGAGGCCCCATGATTCTCAGCTCTTCTGATTCAGACTGAATCACACCACTGGCTTTCTTGGCTCTCCAGCTTACTCTTACACATATCTGTATATATCTATGTTTATATCTTTATATATTCTATTGATTCTGTTTATCTGGGGAATCTTGATTAATACACCATCCCTGGTTCTTTCTAGGATTATTTACTCCTCCCTATAAAAGAAAAGCCCTTTCTGCTTAACTTTTGAGAGCCTTGCAGATCTTTGGTCAGAGCTTTCTCCCAATTGAAATTGTCTTCTTCCTCTCATTGCAATAATACTTTAAAGTCTCTCCTTAGCTAAGTCTGAATTTTTTTTTTATTTTATAAATGTATCATTGAAAATTTATTTTATATTACTTGAAGACAAGAAAATACAATACATGGATTTGGCTTCCTATAATCTGTCTTGATCTTTGTATGAGCTAAAAATTAGAAAATAAAGGCTGCCGCAAGGACAGGTTTGCTTCATCCTAACTAATTTTTTTTTTTTTTTTTTTTTTTTTTGTGGTACGCGGGCCTCTCACTGTCGTGGCCTCTCCCGTTGCAGAGCACAGGCTCCGGATGCGCAGGCTCAGCGGCCATGGCTCACGGGCCCAGCTGCTCCGCGGCATGTGGGATCTTCCTGGACCGGGGCATGAACCCGTGTCCCCTGCATCGGCAGGCAGACTCTCAACCACTGCGCCACCAGGGAAGCCCCGTCCTAACTATTTTTTGATAAGCTTAAATTTTAGCAGCTATTGCCGGCCACTGTAGAGAATACATTTGCATTTAGAACACACACTACTACTTTTTCTTGTGATTTTTCCAAATAAATATTATATGCTGAAAATATTTACAGCTGAGAACTTAGGTGGATTAAGGAAAATAGATTAGCTGGATGCTGATTACTGATTGAACAGTCTTGTTTCAGGGATTAAAATTTGCTAAAAAAATTTTTTTTGTTAGAAGGTTGCTAATAAATTAGAAAAAATGAAATCTGAAAATCTTTGTATATATTAGCTTAAGTATAATAGTTTTTGTCTTTTTGACATTTTGGGGTTGACAAACTTTTTCTCTAAAGAGACAATAAGTTGAGAGGTCCTGAAGACCACCCTCTGATATAATAATTCACTTGAACTACCAACAGAACTCAGAAAAGCTATTATACTCACAGTTATAGTTTATTACAGTGAAAGAATACATATTAATATTGGCAGAAGTAAACAGTGCATGGGGCAGAGCAGAGTCCAGGAGAAACCAGGCTCAAGATTCCAGTTTTCCCTCTGTTAGTGGAATTGTATGGGTAGTGCTTACTTTCTACAACAATGTCTGACGATATGTGTGAAGTCTTGATAACCAGTGAAGCTCACCCAAGCCTTGATATTCAGAGTTTTTATTGTGGTTGGTCTCCAGGTGCTATAGAGGTTGCAAACTGATAATTTGTGACCTAAGGACCATATCATAAATCATATTGTTAGCATAAACTACCTGGTATGGCCCAAGGCCACAGATCGACAAAGATACTTTTATCAGGCAGGATATTCCAAGGGTGTAGATGTTACTTCCCAGGAGCCAGTCAAGGGCCAGACATTTCTTTGAAAGCTACAGGGTTTGAAAAGCACAGACCTGCTGAGTCAACCCTCTTTCTGTAAAGGATGAGGTGGTAAATAGTTTTGGCTTTGTTGGCTGTATGGTCTCAGTCACAGCTACTCAGTTCTGCCTGTTAATGCAGAAGCAACCATAGTAACACATAAATGAATCAGCACGATTAGGTTCCCATAAAGTTTTATGTACAGAAAGAGAGAGAAAACAAGATTAGACTCACGGGCCATAGTTTGCAAACTCCTAGCCTGAAGTATGGAAAATTGAATGCTGGGAGTTTGGGGATTGAATTCCATTGAGTGGATAGCCTTGTTTTAATCTTCATTTCTTTGCATGAAGACTGAAATTAAAACTTTGTAAGGAATTGCTTCTAACATGATGAAGAACTGGTAAACCTTGAAATACATTTATGCTTCCTTAACAAATTTGAAGTTATATGTCTGTTACATAAATACTTAATGGCAGTCCTCATTCTTATACAAATAAATTTATATTTTTCTCTTTATGATAGTCATCTGAAGTGAGGCTAAAAAGAAATTATAGCATAGTTCGATGAAAAGTCAGATCACTTGGAGTAGAGGAGAATGGTGGAGTATTTAATTAATTTGGCAATACTGATAATTATGTCTCATGGTCCTCATGGCCTGTTTACTTCTCTGAGAAATCCTTATTTTAATTTTCTTTCATGAGTTAATTAGGTTTTAGGTTCAGTGTAACACATGGCATTTTGACCACAGAAACGTTCTTTGTTATTATGTGAGGTTTTCAGATCATAAGCCACCATAGAAAAACACCTAACTTCACCTCCCCTTGGTTTTATTTTCTAAGTAGAACTAAGAAATAACAGTCCAAAACTACTCAATTGTTTCTCTAGCACAGAAGATGGGACTCTACTGATGAGAATCTGTGTGTGATAAGAATAGCTTGATAAAAAGAGCTTGAAACTCTGGCCTTGGGGAAGATAGTGACTTTGGGCACACTTTATTCTTCTCTGAGCCTCAGTTTTCTCTTCTGTGACACAGATTATATTGTTCTCATAGGTTTGTGAAAGAATTTAATTGAAGATAATTTAAGGTGCTTGGTACATAATAAAAACTTAGTTATTATTATAACTGAGATTTGCTGAGTACTTGCTATGTACTAGGTACAGTGCTAAAATACCTTGCATGCATTTTTTCCATTTAATCCTCACAACCTAATGAGGCAGGTTCTATTGTTACTTTCATTTTACAGATCAGGAAGCAAGATTAGGCATATTAGGAATTGAGCCATATCAAACAAACTATTAGTGATAGAGCTGTTAGCTGAGCATTTAGTAGTCACTGCCTCAATCTCCAGTTCATGCTCCTAACCAGTATGCCAGATACTAAAATGCTGTCCTGATCATGGGGTCACGACCGTAGTGTTTTGTCCTGTCTTGTCTTTTTTCCCTAAAGAGTCTTTTAAAACTCAAATTCACATAAATTTAAAATTTCTGGATACTCTTGAATACTCTGAACATACTTTCATGCAGCAGTCAGCTGGAGCTGAGGAATAAACAGTTCCGTTTAAGGGAGGTGAGTGCTCTCCAGTTATTTGCCAATCCTTATTGCCTTCTGTTGGCCACTATAATAATTCTCTTACCTACTACTTGTAAGGGCATTTCAGGAGCTTTTCTCTATTAATGCCTCTCAGTTCTTTCCATCAGAGAAGTTAAATGACTATCTTAGAATAAGTTCTAAAACCTCAAAGTAGGAAAAGTTCTACAGTCATCTTGTTTGGTGACCTCTAAATTTTTGACTGCATATCTCTATCAAAAATGTTTTTAATTCGAACTTACAATGCATATATATTTCATACATTCACTACCATCAATTCATTAAATGCCAGTAAAATATGTCTTCTTTTAAACTATATTTTTCATAAAATTTTTTCTAATATTTTCTTCCTATGCTCACATGATTGTGTTGTACACTTCTGGAGAAGTATGCTTCCTGCTTTGGAGCTCACTAGTTTGGTCTAATCCTAGAAGCTATTGTCTTATCTAAAACTAAGTCTAGAGTTATTGATTTCTAATCCAGTTTCCTTGGTTTTGTTCTGGGATTTCCTATAGAATAGTAAAATTTTGTTTTCAGAATCAAAGCTGTGCTATAGGATATAAATGTTCCAGCCAATGCTGATTTTTTAAAATTTTTGATAGAATAAGCCTTATGCTCATTTTGACAGGAATATCAAAAAATCAGATGGTATATTATTGTTTATTATTATCAACTTGTCTTAAAGCTGTGGCTAAATTTTAAAGCAATTGTTCAAAGACAAATTTTTTTTGCAAATCTCAGTAACTTTTTAATTTTAGGATACTATTAACTATTTCAGCACAGTTTGAGATGAGAAAAGATATAGTGTTCTTGACAACTTTCTTAACTGTTACTTTGAAAAAAGCTTGGAGGATAATTTGTTTTATTATATTTGACCCATTTAATGCTCTCAACAGTTCTATGAAGCAGATTATACTGTTACCCACTATCATTATTTAGTACATAGACCACAGCTGCCTTTCTGGAAGGATTTAGTCCTAGTGGGCCTGTATCAGTCTCCTAGGATAACAATAGGATTTTTCTCTTTAGCCTGTCCCGGATGATTGGTGGTGATGGCTGCCTAGACTACTCTCTGGAGGAAAATTCTGAAGCCTCATCTAGAAATGATGCCATTATAGGTTTTTCTATCACACATGGGCGTGTGGGTAATGACAATGAGGTATACCATACTTCACAGAAGTGTATTTGGGAAATACATGGTATAGTCTGTTTTCATATAATTAAAAAGCTCTCATTTTCTCATTTTTTCTGACTGATGTTTAATTCTTGAGTTACCTTTGATATCTAAGTTAAAAAGAATTAAACATCAATCCTATCTCAAGATTTACACATAATGAGATCTTGAGTTTTTCATAAACCTTAAAAACTCCATGTCCTCCTCTAAAAAATGAAGCTAATAATTTTACCTGTCTCATAATGTTTTATGGTGATCAAATTAAAAAATATATAAAGTACTGTACACTGTGCTTGGTTAATAGTGAGTCCTCAACAAATGTTAGCTATAATAATTTTATTCTATCAATGCGTTGAAGTTTTAAATGTTATAAGGAGTCTTTACTACTAAATAGGTCTGTGGATTTTTTTTTCCTCTGAGGCCATGCCTCCCAAAAGTAAGCAATTTCACATAGAGAAATGCTAGGAAAGGGAAACTTGACTTTGTGAAAAATAAATTGGAAAATGTCTATGAGATGAGCCTTATTTTAAGTGTTTTGGAGAAGTGAAATAAAAGTTGAGAAATTCCAAAGTTTGTTTGGTACATTCAAGGACCTAAATGAGTTTTGTAATATTTAAAAAATTAAAGCCACTGTCAGATGAAGGATATATCTGTGTGCTTAGGCCAAGTATATACCAAGCAGCTGGGCACTAAGATGGGTAATCTACCATTTTCTCATAGTCAATTTAAAGAGGGGAGACAGAGAGAGATCCCTGAGACTTTGACTGAGAAATTGACGTTCCAAATTGAAATAGATGCTTGAGGCTTCCTGAGTTGATACAGAATATCTGACCCAATATAAATTGGCCTTAGAGTTTGATTGCTTTGCATTCTTCAATAGATGCCAAAGGTAAGTGCTCTGCCAAAGAAAAATGTCTCCATCCAAACATTTTTAAAAATATCTGAAATTAAGTTCTGCAGAGAATTGATGACCAGATAAATATATGTATTTCCTCTAAAAGATAAGAGTAGGAAATGTGGTTGAATACATTTTGTCATTGACTTAATGAAGCTTTATGAAGCCATGAAAATAATGATTATTCAGATTATGTATTAGCATGAAAAATTACAATATTAAAATGTTAAATGGAAAGAACAGAGCAGAGCATTGAAATGAAATTTGAACATAACCACATAAAATATGTGCACGAACAAATATTAGAAGGTGATCTACAAATATTAGCAATGACTTAGTGTTAAAGTGGAAGGATATGTAATAGTTTTACCCCAAAATTTTAAAAACATTTCAAGTCAGTGATGCTGTTAGTTGGTAATTGGTTTTACATAAAAATTATAAGATAAATGGAAATGACTATGATGGATGATCCACAAACTTTTTGTTGCAAGTATATGTTATATAATGAGTATGGCTCTTAAAACTTTTTTTGTAGTATAACAACATTATGTTCACCTTTATTCCCAAGTTTTCATGTACCAGCACCTAAAAGAGATGCTTTAAGTTTTTAACATTACTAAAACCCCAATTAGAGTGGAAAGCTGCAATGAACATTTTGGTACATGACTCTTTTTGAATTATGGTTTTCTCAAGGTATATGCCCAGTAGTGGGATTGCTGGGTCGTATGGTAGCTCTATTTGTAGTATTTTAAGGAACCTCCATACTGTTCTCCATAGTGGCTGTATCAGTTTACATTCCTACCAGCAGTGCAAGAGTGTTTCCTTTTCTCCACATCCTCTCCAGTGTTTATTGTTTCTAGATTTTTTGATGATGGCCATTCTGACCGGTGTGAGATGATATCTCATTGTAGTTTTGATTTGCATTTCTCTAATGATTAATGATGAGCATTCTTTCATGTGTTTGTTTGCAGTCTGTATATCTTCTTTGGGGAAATGTCTATTTAGGTCTTCTGCCCATTTTTGGACTGGGTTGTTTGTTTTTTTGTTATTGAGCTGCAGGAGCTGCTTGTAAATTTTGGAGATTAATCCTTTGTCAGTTGCTTCATTTGCAACTATTTTCTCCCATTCTGAGGGTTGTCTTTTGGTCTTGTTTATGGTTTCCTTTGCTGTTCAAAAGCTTTTAAGTTTCACTACGTCCCATTTGTTTATTTTTCTTTTTATTTCCATTTCTCTAGGAGGTGGGTCAAAAAGGATCTTGCTGTGATTTATGTCATAGAGTATTCTGCCTGTGTTTTCCTCTAAGAGCTTGATAGTGTCTGGCCTTACATTTAGGTCTTTAATCCATTTTGAGTTTATTTTTGTGTATGGTGTTTGGGAGTGTTCTAA
Source organism: Kogia breviceps (assembly GCF_026419965.1). Lineage (NCBI taxonomy): Eukaryota > Metazoa > Chordata > Mammalia > Artiodactyla > Physeteridae > Kogia > Kogia breviceps. Next base: position 100,158,715 of record NC_081313.1, on the reverse strand, counting down.
TCTCATACTTTTACATGTAGCTGTCCAGTTTTCCCAGCACCACTTATTGAAGAGGCTGTCTTTTCTCCACTGTATATTCTTGCCTCCTTTATCAAAGATAAGGTGACCATATGTGCGTGGGTTTATCTCTGGGCTTTCTATCCTGTTCCATTGATTTATATTTCTGTTTTTGTGCCAGTACCATATTGTCTTGATTACTGTAGCTTTGAATTATAGTCTGAAGTCAGGGAGCCTGATTCCTCCAGCTTCATTTTTCGTTCTCAAGATTGCTTTGGCGATTTGGGGTCTTTTGTGTTTCCATACAAATTGTGAAATTTTATGTTCTAGTTCTGTGAAAAATGCCAGTGATAGTTTGATAGGGATCACACTGAATCTGTAGATTGCTTTGGGTAGTACAGTCATTTTCACAATGTTGATTCTCCCAATCCAAGAACATGGTATATCTCTCCATCTATTTGTATCATCTTTAATTTCTTTCATCAGTGTCTTATAATTTTCTGCATACAGGTCTTTTGTCTCATCATTGCAGCTCTATTTACAATAGACAGGAGATGGAAGCAACCTAAGTGTCCATCAGCATTTGAATGGATAAAGAAAATGTGGCACATATATACAATGGAATATTACTCAGCCATAAGAAGAAACGAAATTTATTTGTAGTGAGGTGGATGGACCTGGAGTCTGTCATACTGAGTGAAGTAAGTCAGAAAGAGAAAAACAAATACTATATGCTAACACATATATATATGGAATCTAAGGGGGAAAAAAGGTCATGAAGAACCTAGGAGTATTTATTCCTATGGGAATAAAGACACAGACCTACTAGAGAGTGGACTTGAAGATATGGGGAGGGGGAAGGGTAAGCTGTGACAAAGTGAGAGAGTGGCATGGACATATATACAGTACCAAACGTAAAATAGGTAGCTAGTGGGAAGCAGCCTCGTAGCACAGGGAGACCAGCTCGGTGCTTTGTGACCACCTAAAGGGGTGGGATAGGGAGTGTGGGAGGGAGGGAGATGCAAGAGGGAAGAGATATGGGAACATATGTATATGTATAACTGATTCACTTTGTTGTAAAGCAGAAACTAACACACCATTGTAAAGCAGTTATACTCCAATAAAGATGTTAAAAAAGAAAAAAAGAATGGAAAGCTATGGAGACACATGTTATCAAAGGAGAATCTGCACTGAATTTTGAGGGTTGTCTTTTATAAAATTCCCAAGGTATTTGATAACATATTAAACACACTTATTTCTTGAGATTTTACAAAAAAAAAAAAAAAAAAAAAAAAAGCAGAAAAACAGGTCTTGAAGTTAAATAGTATGTTTTTATACTGCTGTGGGATGCCCCATCTAGAGACGTTGTGCGGTCTGAGGAGAGTGAGAGAAAAAAGTTGTAGAGAAAAGAGTTGAATAATTACAAAGTAGGGACTATTTAGTAAATTATACATTTAGACCAGCAGAAAAGAATACAGCCTTTCTGGTACTCCTGATAAAGGAGGAGGAGAATTTTTAATCCACAGGAAATGCCTCTCCAAATCCATTTGATTCTGAATGACTTAATATCCCCATTCTTGTACCAATCACTGTGGCTAAGAAAATGGTGATATGATTATCTTAAACAATGGGAAACTGTCCATTGGAGCAGGGAGCTGGATTAGGTGTATTCTCTGGTGTTATTCACAGTTCTGTTGGTAGAAGAAAGGGGAGATGGATGCAAAGAAGACAACTCGCCAAAGTTGGTTACAAATGGCATAATGACCCTAACTATTTTGATTCAAACCCAAAATTCTTTCACTGTTTAAAAATAATGACGACTATTACAAAACATTGTTACTCTTTAATTCATAGAGACAAGAAAGTATGAAAATGGCTTTGTTGGATAAATTTAATAATTGTTTTTACTGCTTTTAATTAAAAAAACAAACAAAACTTGGGGCTATAGGCAATGCAGACATTACTAAAGTGGGATTATCTTAATTTGTTCCTAAAGTGGATATATCCACTAAATGCTCCCCATACATACACTTATTTTTTTAAAATTTCCCTTATATTTTAATCTCAGAATTTATTTTGATACAACTTTCTTTAGCTAATCAGTTAATTATCTCCCATTACAATGTAATGTAATTGTAATTACATTTACATTACATGTAATGTAAATGTAATTACAGTGTAAGCTCCACAAGGGCAGGAGCTTTTTATTCTCCTCTATAGCTCCACCTATAGCCCAGTGGTAGCTCATAGTAGCTTTGTAATAATATTGAATGTTGACTGAGTGGAACAGATTTTGATAATACATGTTATGATATTGTTTTAGATTGAACTTAGATGACATTTTTCATTGCTAAAGCTACCATGAATAAAGACAAAATCTCCACATGTGACCCATTTTACTCTCCCAGAGTTTAAAAAATTTTTGAAGTTAGGTTTTTAGACAAAAATCTGAATTACTTTAGTCTCTGGTAAATTACCAGTCTAGCAGTTTTCTAGTGAATTACTATGACAGCACACATACAATTGAAAATCAATTAAAAGGGTCATTCGTAATAAAATACATATATATATATGTATATATATATATATATATATATATATAAAAATTATTTTCTGGACCTGTCAGAGGAAATACTTGAAGCTGCTTTTCTCTCTGTCCTCAACTTCCTTTACTTATAGATCAATTTTGATTGTTTTACGTATTTATATTAATTTTTCTTTATAAGAACTTATCAAGTTCGCTGAGGAAGTAGCTAGTTTTCAGATATCCCAGTTTGGTGGTTAGCATTTTTTTCATATTCTAAAATTAGAAAACAGATTGATTCACTAGGAGAATGTGATTACATGTCACCTATAAATCAATGGCAAAGCTTAAAATAGATGCTAAACTCCTTACTTGCGATTCACTTTCTTCTATATATGTATTGTTGAACTGGCACTGATATTAGATTTGATTATAGTGGACTTTAAACAAGCTGTGTTTTGTAAAAGTCATTTATTAAATGGATTTTATATGAATTTAATATTGTAAATGTATTTAAGGAGTTTCTCTCTTAAGGAAATCTGTGATAAATTTATTTAAAATAATACTTTACAATATAAGTAGTATAGCCTTAGATCAGTTATTTTGTAAAGGGTACAGAAGTATGGAAAGAACATGAGATTTGAAGTCAAAAAGCTTTGTGTTAACTATTATTCCATTGTTCCATCGTTTCCAGTTATTTCACTTTGGAGCAACCATTTGCCTTCTAGTTTCCTCATCTAAAAAAAATCATAATAATCACTATTTTAGGTTGTGCTTGTGAAGATTAAATTAAATAATGTTTATAAGGTACCTGGAATGTATAGGGGCTCAGTTGTAAAATTTCCATTTTACTAGGAAAAATTTTTGATTTTAATTAATATATCTTATTACATTCTTTTGCTATACTAAAAATAAAATAATGCAAGAAGATTGTGAGACCACCAAGTTGCAAGAGAAAGAGAAAAAAAGTAGTACAGAAGAAAGGAACTGAGGTGGTGAGGAAAGACCTATTTCCTTTCCCTAGCACCCTTCTGCAATACTAGATTATTTCAGTGATTCATGACACTAGCCTTTTAAATGGTAAGATGGTTCAAGATTTTGAGGTCCGAAATCTCTTTTTTTTGTTTGTGGAAAGTGTATGTGTGTTTTACACTTTTTAATTATTTTTATTCAGTATACTTTATTTAGTACCTACTATGTTCTAGGCACTGCACTAAACATTGAAGATGCCAAACAAAACAAAACAAAAACCCTGTACCATCCCTGATTTTTAGGGACTCGCAGTCTATTGTTCTGGAAAGAGTACTCTTCCAACAGCAAATGGAAGGCTGTTTGCTCACTTGGCCTTTGTAGTTTTGTGTCCCTAATTGAACTATCAGGCACTCCTGCTTCATGCTATTAGTTTCTGATGCCCACTTTCTGAAACAAACATTTAAATATTTATACCTCAACTCAGACCAAAGGGCAATATGGCTAGATAGATCAAGATATATATATAATGACTAATGTAATCAAACACACATGTTTTCCAAGAGAAGTAAATTCATAAAATGACTGAGCATAAACTTTGGGTACTAAAAGCTGAAACTGGAGAATATTTATGGGGAAATGTAAACTTAGTAATAAAAAATCTCATTTCTATTTACTTAATTTGTGTTTGAAGTTGAAAGATACAGCACTTTTCCCTTCCCTTCTCTTTTCTTCCCTTCCCCCCCTTTTTTTTTTCCCTGTTCCTAAAAACAAAAAAAAACCCCAAAAAAACCAATCTCTCATTGTTGCTATAAGAAAACATATTTTGGGAATCAAAGCATATCTAATTTAATTCAAATTTTTAGTTTTCAGTCTTAGTACTAGTACTGGATGCTATTCCTCCAGGAGAATATGAGAATAGTTATAGCAAATAGTATTCTTTATGTGTATTTATGATTTTTTAAGGGCCCTAAATAGTCACGAGTATTAATTTCTACTGCATGTGGTATTATTACGTAGATAACTTAGGCAAACATTTTAAAAGAGAATTTATAAACCAGTATTATTTAGAAGTTCAGAGAAATTATTTTTGAGCATCATTTGAGTCTCAAACATTAGAAATGCATGAGCAAGTATGGTGAAGATAGATAGAAGCAAACTATTATCTTCAGTGAGGATTTTAGAGAATTACTATTTCAGTTTAAAATGTGTATACTGTCCCATTATACGGTCCCAGTGGCTTTGAATATGGCTAATCTCTTTCAGACCCGTCCAGACCTCAGGGCTGACTAATGATAGAAATTCTTTGATGTAGTAGTTAATGAAGAACCCCCAGAACTATGTTACATAGATAAGTGGTTTACCTTATCAACAACTTTCAAAATTCTATTTGAGAAGAGACAAGGCAAGGGACACTATAGAACTCCTTTGTCTTTCTAGACTACCATATTTGACTGTGAGTTTTCATGGGGACGTTCATGAATGTGTTCTATATGACCAGCATTGCAATTGTATTAAAAATGCTTCTCACAGCTTTATATAAATTTCTTTTTGAATACAAAGATCTGTGACTTCTCTTGGATTACTTGTCCTTGCTCATTTTGGGGGTCTCTGGAGCTGCCACTTCATATCAGTGTAAAATTGAGTCATCCTGGTTAGTGTGGCTGTATTGCAGTTTTGATTTCACTCCCAGCATTTTCTTCTCAGTGTCAGGTCCCGTCCTGGAAGGGAGCCATTTCTGGTCAGTTTTGAGATTTCTTGTAGACAGTCTGCTTCAGATCCTTCCATTTTACAGTGATTCTTTTGCATTGACCCACTAGTGGAGTGGGTAAAATTCCTGGCATTTGAGATACAGCTCTCAAATTGGCTGCCTCTTATTCCACTGAAAATCTGATGGCTGTTTTCAGTCAGACTCCTAGTTGTTTCTCTTTCCTTTCTCTCCTATCAGTGCTGACATTAGGCAGGTCTTGTGGATGCGGGTGGTTTGTCTGTGTGCTCTTTAATGCTGGGATGTCACCTGATTTATTGTAAATATTTTTTTTTTGGAGTTTTAAATTTTATACTTTGTTACTCTGACCATTTTGTGTAGAGATTCGGAGTGAAAGACTATGGCATCATTACCTCCATCTTCCTTTTTTTCTGCTCTCCTTTTGAACGAGAATTAAAATATAATGATAGAGTAAATTCTCATGACTCATTATTTTCTGCTTATACTAAACACTACCCTGAAATTGTATATAATTTTCACTTTTATTATTTTCTAACTTTTACTAGCTATATGTGCATGGAATAGATTTCAGGTACCTGTACTTTGTACCTGATGTGGAGGATAAACCTGGGTTGTTGACTTTTCAGTCACCTAAAAGTAGCCTTCAATTCCCTGGTGGTGCAGTGGTTAAGAATCCGCCTGCCAATGCAGGGGACATGTGTTTGACCCCTGGTCCAGGAAGATCCCACATGCCATGGAGCAACTAAGCCCGCCAGCCACAACTACTGAGCCCGCGCACCTAGAGCCTGTGCTCCGCAACAAGAGAAGCCACCGCAAAGAGAAAAAGCCCGTGCACAGCAACAAAGACCCAACGCAGCCAAAAATAAATAAATTAATTAATTAAAAAAAAAACCAAACAAACAAGGTTATTGCCATGACTTTTACCACTTAGGTAAACATATAGCCAGATTTTCCAGAAAAAGTCATGTGGAGCCAAAAGGTTATAAAAGCCCTCATGAGAATCATTGAGTCTTCCTAATACTTAACAATGTACTAATCCCATGCACTGGTTTTATTGGCAACAGAGTAATTTCATGGTGACTTAGGATATAGGATAGCTTCTTTCAAATAGGAAGAATTCAGTTTAGCCTTTATTTTGTACAGTAATTTTCAAGATATAAGTTCTCATAACTTATACTTCATTAAGGAAACCTCTATCATTTGCCTGTGTTCGTAGGTATATTTCTGTCAGTCACCTTACTCATGTGATACATACAAATATCCATAAAAAATATATAGTGTTGTTCTGTGTTTTCAGAATTTACATCAGCAGAAGCATATGCTGTACCTTTGCAACTTGCTGTGCTGCCCCAATATTTTATTTTCAAATCTATTACTTTGATATAGATCTAGTTCACTCAATTTACCTGCTGTATAGAATTCCACAAAGAATCTCTCCTTGTGTGTTATAGTGGTTACCCCAGACATACTGTTGTCATTAGATACATAACATAAAATGACTCTACTTTGTTATTCCTGGTAGAATAGTATCCAAAGACACAGAATAAGATATAGTCCAAGAACGCCAGGTATTGCTGGTATGTACAGTGCAAGATGTGAAGAATAATTGAGCATAATACCAGAAGGGAAAGACCCAGAGTGACATATTTAAACAAATATGGATTTTATTTTGTAGGTTTTCTGGAGGATATTAATGATTTTAGCATAGAAAAACAAGACTAAGCCTTGCTGAAAAATAATCACATTAGCAGTTGAACAGAGAATAATACAAGATGGTTCAGCTAGAGAAAAAAATCAATTAATAGTAAGGGTCTAATGTCTGACAATCTACTTTCCCTTACTACAGATGCAACATACTATAACATTGTATAACATTCAATTATTGATACCTATAATATTAATAAATGAATATGTATAATAATCATTTATAGCAGCATCGTCCCTTTTTAGGTTTTTTTTTTTTTTTTTTTTTTTTTTTTTTTTTTTTTTTTTTGCGGTATGCGGGCCTCTCACTGTTGTGGCCTCTCCCGTTGCGGAGCATAGGCTCCGGACGCGCTGGCCTAGCAGCCATGGCTCACGGGCTTAGTTGCTCCGCGGCATGTGGGATCCTCCCGGACCAGGGCACGAACCCGTGTCTCCTGCATCGGCAGGCGGATTCTCAACCACTGCGCCACCAGGGAAGCCCCCCTTTTTAGTTTTATGAATTGTATTTTTGGTGTCTTATCTAAATCACTTTACCTAACCCAAGGCCAAAAAGATTTTCTCCTAATTTTTTATCTGATATTTATAGCTTTAGGTTTTGTATTTAACTCTACAGTCTATGTACATTGTGAGCTAATTTTTTGAGATGGTGCAAGGTAATGACTAAGGTCCATTTTGCTTGTATGTTTGCAATTGTCCAGCACCATTTGCTGGAAGAAATACCCTTTTTTCTTTAAACTGCATGTTTGTACAAAATCAATTGACAGTATATGTAGAGATCTATTTATGGAGTCTATATTCTACTCCATTGATCTGTATGCCCATTTTTTCTCTAATACAAAGCTGTATTGATAACTGTAGCTTTATGCTAAGTCTTGAAATCCAGTGGTACAAGTTCACTTTCTTTGTTGCTCTTCTTCATAATTGTTTTGGCTATTCCACTTGTTTGGCTTCTCCATATTATTTTGGAACCAGGTTGTCAATTTCCACAAAAAAATGCTGCTGATATTTTAATTGGAATTATTAAATCTATGTAATGTCCAGAGAACTGACATTTTAACAATGTTAAGTGTTGTAATCCATGATTATAATATATTTGTACTGTTTAGACTTTTAAAATTTCTTTCATCAGTGTTTTGAAGTTTTTAATGTGTAGATCTTATATATATTTTGTTACATATTTATAACTAATGTTTTCTGGATTCTTCAATTCCAGTTTTTATTTGTTCATTGATGGCATGTAAAACCACAGTTAGCTTTTGTATATTGACTTTGTATCCTGCAAATGTGCTAAACTTAAAGATTAGTTCTAGTAACTTCTTTTGTAGATTCTGAGATTTTCTAGACAAACGTGTTGTCTACAAATACACTTTTTTCTTCTTTTCGAATCTGTATGTTTTTTGTTTTTCTTGCTTCATTGCACTGGCTAGAACCTCCATGATGACATTGAATAGAAGTGATGAGCATGAATATCTTTGTCTTATTCCTGACTTCAGGGAAAAAAAGATTCAGTCTCTTGCTATTAAGTATAATGTTAGCTCTAGGCTTTTGGAGAAAATTCTCTTCTGTTTTCAGTTTGCTGAAAAATTGTAACATGAATGTCAGACTGTTTTGCATACCTATTTCAATGCTGATTCTTTTTCTTTAGTCTGTTGAATTACCCTGATTTCTGAATGTTGAGCCAATCATCCTCCTAGAATGTAAGTTCCACAAGCACAGGCAGTGCTGTGCTTGAAAAGGCTCACACTGATTTGTGAGAACTGATTATATTACAGGATTTCAAGAACCAGTCATTAAACGATTAGTAGATGGAAATCAACCATGTAAGAGTCTTCACACAATAGAAATCATGAAATGTTACCCATCAGGCCTCTCTATCTCTTGTTGTTTTGGTTGTCTGATGGTGCATAACCAACAGTCCTAAAGTTTAGTGGATAATCAAGAACATTTACTCTGCTCACAAATGTGCCATTTGACAGGTTTTGGTGGGCACAGCTCAACTCTTTCCACTCAGTGTCAGCTGGGCAAGCTTGCAGTCTGGGGACTGGAATCATCTAAAGCTCACCCACATATCTGATGCCTCATGTGGGAAGCTGTGTGTGTGAAATCTTTAATGAGGATTAAGGTCGAGGAGGATGATGGAGCTCCAGCACTCAGTCCAGATGCCTTGTGTGTACATGGCTCCTTGGAGGTTCTTGAGGTTCTCAAGCTGGTGCTCCTACTGCTGCTTGTGAGCCTTATCTCATCTGTGTCCCTTGTCATCATCATCATCAGTGAGCAGCTAATGGCAGTGTAGGGGGAAGAAATTTGTCTTGTTTAGACGGTGAAGAATGTAGTTGGACATAGGGCTGAGAGACGTGAGGATTTTCAGGCATCTCTACGTGGTCACTCTACATGAACTCTCCGGTATGGTGGCCTTAGGGGGTAGTCAGACCTCTCATATAGGCTCAGGATTCCTTAGGTGTATATTTCAGAGAGATAAAATCAGTCAAAAGTTATATCATAATTTATAACCTAATCCCAAAAGACACACAGCATACCTTCTACTGAAGTCAGAGGCCCTACACTCTTGATGGAGGACATCGCATTGCAAGAAGACATGTGGAATGGAATATACAGGTGCAGCAATATTTGGAGAATACAATTTGCCATAGTTTTGTTCACTAATGCATTCTAAATGTCTATATCAATGCTTTGTACAGAGGAGGCACTCAATAAATATTTGTGAAATGAATGAATCATTCATTCATTGTGCCCAGCTGACACTGAGTAGAAATGAATGTGTCATTCTTTCTTGTAGGACCATGGTCTGGAAACACATAGAGGCTCCCCCCCTAGTGTCCTAAGTAGGTTGGTCTTGTTTTATGGTCATCCAGGCAATTCTTTGCTGAAATTTCTTGTTCTCCTCTCTATTGTCATGGAATGTTGGCCCTACTCAGAGGCGGAAGTAAACAGGGAGTCAAAGCATTAGGTAAATTTATTTTTTCTTGAAAAATACCTGGAAATGAAATAAAATAACCCTCTCAATGAAACTCAAATATTTTATAGCATTTTAATATCACTTTAGTCAAGGGGAGGATTTTTCCTATACCTAATCACCTTTCCTCCAGGAGTCCAAGTTGTTCAAGTGTCTTGGGTCCCTGGATAGCGTACTGGGGTGGGTCTGATGGAGCATGTGGACAGACTGAGTAGAATCCCATCAAACTAGTCAATTGATGAGCCATGCACTACTGTTGGCAGTTGATCATACCAGAAAGTTATGTGTGAAGTAACACAGCATGGATTCTGCTTGGATTCCTGCCCTTGATATGGTCGATGCCATTGGTTTCTGTCTCTTGCTTTCTCATATATGTGATTTCTCCCTCCTCAATTTCAGTTTCAAATATTCCTTGGAATATTTTTAAAATCTGGTCTCCAATCAGGAAGAGGGAAAATTTGTTCTAAGTCACTCTGAATCTTTTAGCTCCATACTTGGTCTGATAGCTTTTAAGCTTTGTAGTACAGGGTTTGTAGTCTTCATTTTTTTTTTTTAATAGTCATTTGTAGTTATATAGACTGAGGAGGATGGAATGGGAAAGTAGGTGAGGTGTGGTTTGGAAGTATAGGAAACCTGGGTAAAACAGGGAATCCCATGATCAGTAATTAGAGGTACTTCTCCAGAACACACACACATATGCACTCATACACACACACACACTCACACATACACACATTCATATACATGTGCAGTATCAAGATTATTGGAATGTTCTCTTCTTTGTCCATATCCAACTCAAAATTTACCAATTAATTTATTTTCTAAGCCAAAATATCTTTGAGAGTTAAACAAGGAGCTATTATTCATAGTTATATGCTGATAACCAGCATAAACCAGTGCTGTATTGGGCAAACTGGGACTATGGTCACCTTAATAACCCACTCATAATTATGTTGCAGAACTCCAAATGGAAATGCCTTCCATAAACATGTGTGTTTAATGATAAAGTCCTTTAGGGATGGGAATGTTTTATCAATTTCACACTAAAAGTTCTAAGAGAATCATACTGGCTAGTTGAGCAATGATTCAAATGCTGCTAGGAGAGTTCTAATTGAATAGAATAAAGTTTCTTGAAATAAATACCTTTGGGTGTGTCTCTTCTCAGGAATGGTATAGAAATTATGGCAACAATATAACATTCTTTGAAATCATCATGGATCAAAACAAAATATTGGAAAGTAGGCTTTACATGATTCCTGTATTTCCAATGTGTTTTCAGTGTACTGGCCAAGATTAGTATATCTGGAGACAGATGCTAGTATTGAAACCTAGGCTCCAATACCTATATAGGTGTGAATGTTAATTAAGTTATTTAATTTTCCATGTCTTCGTTGCTGCAACAGTTAAGTTGGGATAATGACAGCACTTGCTTCATATAGTTGTTATAAAGATTAAATTACTTAATAACAAAAAACAAGTACAATACCTGGCACAGAGTAAGTGCTTGATTTAGCATTTATTATTATGATCCTCTGCCTTAACGATTTATTGCCAGAGCAAGAAACTTGGGAATCATTACCACATTCTCCTTTCATTTCCTTCTAATCTCTGGATGTCCAGATAGTCACCAATCATTAAGGTGTACCATTCTCTCAATGAGTTTTCCTCAGTCCAATATTGTTCCCCAGCTATGTCATATCCACAGAACAGTCAGAATGACTTTTATAATGCATAATGTGATGTCACTTTTCTACATACATTTCTTCAGTGGCTCCTCATCCTTGGAATGGCTGTACTAGGCTCTTCAAAGTTTGACTTCTGTTTACTTAATTCCCTAGCCTCATTTCTTGCCCCATTTTTTCCTCATATTTACAGACTCACTAGACAAACTTTCTTAAAGTTCTGTGAAAGACTGCCTCATTTGAGCCTTATTCTTTCACATAATACTGTTTTTCTTCCTGTTTTCCCTTACTTGGCCTTAACACTTCCACTTGTCCTTTGGGACTCAGCTTGTCTATTAACTCCTTCAGAACTATCTGGCCCACTTAAGTGAGGTTAGGTGTCTTCTTGATGCCTCTCTAAATGACCTGCGTATACTTCTCTCAGAGCATCTTGCACATTTCTAATACGAGTACAAACAGTGCACACAGTTTGTCTCTCCCAATAGAATGTGAACTTCTAGGCAGGAGCAGGGATGTTCTTTGTTGTATTTCTGTTCCATGCACAACATATGGCATATAATGTCTATGCAAAACATGCAGGTTGAATGAATACCTACCTGTGGTGTTGGTTAATCAATTACAGGAGGGCATTTGGGGTATTGGGTTTTGGCTTTTTAAAATAAAAATGCTAGATTTTTTTCCTATAGATTTAAAGGTTTTTCTAAAACTACATTTTAAAAAGTTGAGTTTTTCTACTTAAAAAATTCTTATGATGAGCTCAATTCTCATTAAATTTGTAGTCTCTTAGAGATGAGAGAAGAGAGCATAAAAAGTTAATTAAGGAAATAAGAATTTATGGAAATGTTATGTCATCCCTGAAATTGCAAATAGAATTGAAAATACACTATTTCTTATGCCTCGTTGCTGTATATTCTTTTCACAGCATGTTCTATTCCATTAACCTGTCTTCTCTCATCTCAGAGCCTTATTTCCATAGAGAAGACTGGGACAGCTTTATGCTGAATATCCAGCCAGCTGGATGCCTAGAATGAGAGGTCTCAGATTTTTATCTGGCAGCAATAAGCACTCAAAACTATAGCTTGTGATTGCATGTTTATACTGGATAACTGAGTATATGAAAAGGGACATGTTTTTGGTGAGAATTAAATCTTTTCAATTATTTTGAAATATTAATAACCATAAACTTTGCATCTTATTTTCTTTCAAGAATGTATTCTTATAACAGAAATAATTCTTTTTATAGGAAATTGATTGCAAATATTCATTCCTCTAAGGCTGTGCTGTCAATATGTTGGCCACTAGCCACATGTATTGAGCACTTGAAATGTGACTAGTCCAAATTGAGATGTGCTGTAAAGTTTAAGATTTCAAAGACTGTTTAAAAAAAGGAACATGAATTATTCCAATAATTTTATATTATCTCAATAATTTTTATATTTTTATTATGTTTATATAATTATATTTATATATAGTTTATATATTTATTGACATGGCAATATTTTTAATATATTGGGTCAAATAAAATTTTATTCTTAAAATAGCTTCACCTCTGAATTTTTATTTTTTAAATATAGATACTAGAAAATTTAAAATTACCTATGTGGCTCATATTATATTTCTATTGGACAGCTCTACTCTAAGTGATTCCATTTTGTAGCTTGTTTTGTGTGCATGGGATCCTGAAGTTTGTGACAAAAGGGCTTCAGGCCAAACACCACTAAAAAAACTAGTATAATACATTTATGTCAGTATGTACAATAAGTTGTGTATACTGCAATTAAATGCACATGGTACTTTATTTTTTTTCTAGGACTATTTCAAACATGTCAATCATATGATCTAATTTTGAGAATAGCCGGAGTCTACAGTTTATGTCTTGGTCAGAGATTTTATGTTCTTTTAAATTGATATAAAAATCATGCCTCTGAGTCTTTAGTTGAATTCTTATTTCTTTTATTTTCTCTAACTTGCTTAAGGAAGTTGGGAAATTGCATATATATATTTTTTTGCACCAACACTTTCTTATCACTGTCGATTTCCCTCCAGTCTTTTGGAGCAGTGAAACAAGCTTGGGAATGCAGACCAGGGAACTTTGTGAGTAGGAAGGGACTTGCCTCCTAGGGGCAACGTATGAAGCAAGGCTCTCCTGGAGGCATGCCAGACGAAGATGAAAACAAAGCTCAGCAGACAGTCCAACTGTGCTATTAGCACTGAGTGACAGATTCTGTATAAGCTGCAACAGTTGGGAACTATGGAAACTAGACTAGAGTGAGAGTAAACAAGGGTGGCAGACAGAGCTGGAAAAATCTCTGGAGCTGTAGGACCACAGGCAGATGGTATTTTTATGGGGCAACAGAGCTGTAGGACCACAGGCAGATGGTATTTTTATGGGGTATCAAAAGCACTGGGCTGTGTACAGAGGAGTGGGAAGGTCATTAGGACATCAGCCCATTTCAGACAACCAAGTACAATTTGTACAGCTTTAAGTGTATTTTAAAATAAAATATTTTAAAATATTTGATACAAAAATAGTTAATTTCTTTAGTGAATTGTGCCAAGCAGTTTTTCTGCATTATAAAATTGAACCAATGGTTTTGTATAATAAAAAGCTGAAATTATGCCCCACACAAGGAAGAAAGCAAATATGATCTTTTGGTTCAAAATTCTTGATGGGAGCTCTCTTGTATTTGCTTTTCATTTCAGCACCACTGTCAAATGTCAGCCCTCTGGGTTCATTTATACTTGGTTTTGTAAAATAGGTAATAAACCATTTGTTTGGTAGCTCTTCAATAATGTACTTCCATAGTCACAAAAAAAACCCGACAGAAATTTTTGTTTGCGTGTTTGTGTTTGGCTAACATGATAGCAATTTATTCCTATTTAAATTTACTCTTCTTGAGAAACAGCTTTAGCATAATCAATTTGTACATGGTAATATTTTAACATCTTAACCAGTTCTTTGTTGATTACTCTAAGAAAGATGTCAATAAATTACCTTGGTCCTGATAAGGGGATAAAATGGTCCAAAGCAAGTGACTCATTGGGTGATAGGAAGGACGGAGTCAAGCTGGAGAGTGGCTTGGGAAGAGTTTCCCATTGGAGTGTTGCATCTTAATTTGGGGTAGAGTTGTTGAGAAAATAAGATTTTATCCTTTCCAAATGGGAGGAATTTTTTCTTTATTGACGATGCCTCCATGAGGTCGTGGAAGTACACCCATGGGGATGTCTTCTCCTTGAAGCTTTTAGGAGAGGACTGAGGAGTTAAATATTCTATGTCTCCCGCAATGAAACTGAGACTCCGAAGCCCAGGTTATCAAAATTCTTCATTTATTTATCAGGATGATGTGGCCAAAGAGGAAGACATAAAGTCTGGAACCATCTCTCTGTAATTTTAGGAGATGCACTCTGCTACCAGTCTGGTCTCTATTTTTCCCACACCACAGAATTATTTTATCTCTAAGTGTCCTTGGGTCTGTGGTTTCCCACTCTTAGGTCTTTACTTTTTACCTGCCAGTATTGAGTACGCAGATAGATATACTATGGTGACCCAGTTCAAGACTGACCAAAGATTGGTTTTGTCCACTTTCTGCAGCTGTAGGCCAGGAGGAAGGAGAGATAGACACTATCACTGGGTTGATAAAACATGGACTCTAAACTCAGACAATTTGGTTAGAACTCGAGCTTTAATATTTCCAAGTTGGGTAACTTAACTTCTTTGTGTCTGTTTTCTCTATAAAAATGGAATTAAAAATAGCACTTATCTTATAGGGCTGCTTGAAAATTGAATGATGATTAAATGAGAAGTGTTTAGCCAGTTTCTTGTATAATATGTATTCAAGAAGGCTGGTCATTATTATTATTATTGAAGAGAAAAAATGTCTCACCCTACTGTTGCATCTTTTTTGAGCTCTTACTGGGCACCTCCTTAGGTAGACAGAGCTGTAAAGAAGGTTGAATATTATGCAATGTAATGACAGTAGACAGTTGATGGACAAATATAATTTGAGGCATTCTTAGGGGAAATCCTATGTCTAGCATACTAATAGACCCTGCAATAAGAGCTTTATAACAATCATCAAATTTCTGTATATGCAGAAACACTATGGAACTCAATTATTTTTAATGAAATTCCCACTTTCTCAAAACATAAATCATGAACAAGTTTTTAAAAATTAAGGCTGCCTTGGAGACTATCAAGATGTCATTTTGACTTAGATATATCAATTCTATTTATTACATCTTTTCTCTTTTAACTAAAAGATGGTGGATAGTCTATCACAGTATGAATTGTACAATCTATCACTTCTTTCAAAGCCTTTGATAGCAGACAAACAATTTCCCTACTGGGGATTTTTTTTTCATTGTGTTGGTATCATTTCCATTTATCAGGTTAAGTACTACAAAGAAAAGAATGTTTGGTGGATTGAATGTCTATCTTCAAACTTGATGAATCATGGCATAGCAGAAAAGTGAAACCTGAGGAATTACAATTTAACTGTTGACAGAAGAACAGCTAATGAAGGAGGCAGATGAAAAAATACCTTTATTTAAATAAACATTTAGGAAAAAGTACTAGCATATTTTATGTTACTGAAATCATAAATAGTTCAAAATAGGGGTTGTATGAATTTTACAAATTTGCTATCTTATTATTATAAAGATCTTTTAAGACAGTTAACTCCAGAGATTTGCAACTTCTCATTGATTATTTGAGGACTAGAGAATGGTAACCTGTTTACTCTGTTCTCCATTTTCAGAGATATAAACCAGAAGCTATCATAGGAATAAGACTGCAGTTCTAAGAGATGGCATGGTAGATAAAAGAAAAGTCTCCTGAGGCAGACATTTGGAGTTAGAAAATACTTTGTTCCCTCGAGCAAGTTTAGTAACCTTGGATCTTTGTATTTCTCATCTGTGAAATGGATTTAACAACAGAGTCCACCTATAGGGGTTTTATATGATTTTAATAAATCAATTCATTTAAAGTTCTTGGAAAAAGTTGCCACATATAAGCATTCTAGTAATTAATATTATTGTTATATTTATTGCTATTACTATTATTCCATATAAAGCTATTGCTTGGCTAAATTTAGGAACTAATTCTTGTCTGTTTCAAACTTACTTTAAGATTAATTTCTAAAGTATTTGTTCACAACAGGGTTAAAAAAAAAGAAAAGGGATGAGGATTTAATAGACCAGAGGCTTCTCACTGCCCAAATAAATCACCACTAAAAATCTAACCGTCAATATAAATTTTAGAAAAATATGCATTATCCTTACATAATTTGAATTGGTGGCATGTTGTTACATATGTCTTAGACTAGTTATGAGGAAAGTTAGTGATTAATATTGCATAATTTCACTTCCTGCAATGTACGTATGTTGGTGTAGTTGGCACCTTATATTCTGGATGTTGTAGCCAAAGCCCTGGACAGCTAAGAAAAGAGATCCAGATGAGATGCTTCAGTTCTTAACTATGTGCCTTCAGAAACACTCTGGGCCTCTTTCTTTCTTTTTTTTTAAAAATAAATTTATTTATTCATTTATTGGCTGTGTTGGGTCTTCGTTTCTGTGCGAGGGCTTTCTCTAGTTGCGGCGAGCGGGAGCCACTCTTCATCGGGGTGTGCGGGCCACTCACTGTCATGGCCTCTGTTGTTGAGGAGCACAGGCTCCAGACGCACAGGCTCAGTAGTTGTGGCTCACGGGCCCAGTTGCTCCGCAGCACGTGGGATCTTCCCAGACCAGGGCTCAAACCCATGTCCCCTGCCCTGACAGGCAGACTCTCAACCACTGTGCCACCGGGGAAGCCCTGGGCCTCTTTCTTTATCTGAGCATTTATCAAACCCCTTACAGTTCAAAATTCTACAATTCTGAGTATAATGATGGAACTATGGTAAGGATACTAATTCACAGTAATAAATTAATGTTGCATAATTAACTCTAGGCCAAACTCAATAAAAGGTATAAAGGTTTCAGTTACACAAAGAAAAATAAGATTTAAATTATAGGAAATCTTATTTATGAGAAAATCTGTTGTGTGAATTTTTAAAGTTCTGTAGTAAGTATTTAATTTCTACTGCCACATGCTGTGTACAGAGGCAGGAGGTTGTAAAATATATATATATATATATATATATATATATATATATACTTAACTTTTAAGTATATATTCTATTTCTCCAGTTAGGTTGTACATAGCTCAAAATCAGGAAGCTAAGGTATGTACATCCTAACGGGAAAAATAGAATATATACTTAATAGTTATATATCGATAGTTTTATTCAATAAGTGACTAATATTCTTTTTAAAAGGTACCTCTAAAGTGTGAAAATATTGTATATACTTAAAATTGTATTATTCTACTTCGATACATTTAGTGCAGGAAGTATACATCCCAGACAAGGGAAATGGTGTGAACTAAAGCTTACTAGTAGGGATATATATGGCTTGTGTAGGAGTAGTGTGTAGACTAGTTTGGAAAGAACAGAGGGTTTGGGGGAGTGGACAGAGAGCTTCAAAGTAGGATGGAGAACATATTGCTGACTGTCTTGAATACCTGGTAAAGACATATAATTCTGTAGAAAAAGTGGGATGACCACAGATTTTTTTTAAAAGAGTATAATGTATACAAAGTATTTTTTTAGTGAGATTAATCTGGCAGCACTGCCAAGGTAACTTGGATATGAGAGAGAATAGAGTCAATAAGCTAGCTAAGATTGGTTTAGCAGCAGTAGAAATGTAGAAGAATGAATAAATGCAAGTGATGTGAGTTCCTGAAGTGCAAATATAATCTTATTCATCACTGCATCTTAAGCACACAGTATACAATAGATCTTAATTTTTTAAGGCTAAAAATTTGATTATTAAATAGGTGTTGGAAGTTTGGTTGTTGTTGTTTTTTTTTTTAATGGGAGGAAAAAACAGATTTGATTTACCCATGGAGTTCTTTAAAAAATGGGACCTAAGTAAGAAGTGGCCAAAGCACTTTTATACTTTTTAGACAAAGAAATAATAAATTTCTGAAGAATTGACAGGACAAAGAAACTTGGGCTTTTAGTGCCTACGTTAGTGAAGAACCTAAACAATTTGTTCTTGGGGTAGTAAATTAAAGAAGTAACAAGGTTTGTTTATACAGACATCTCTGACTGAATTCCCAGCTCTGGCAGTAAAGGTGTCCTTCTACCTCCATATGCAGGGAGGGCACCTTTCACATGGGGGATTCAGTCCGGCTTTTAGGGAGACAGGGGAGTGTCAGGGTGTCCTTCTTTCATAGGACATTTCTTATGTAACTTTAACTCAAAATAATATGTCAGTTAGACATATTTTGGGGTGGCTCGCCCTGAGCCCCAATGGTGATGAGAGTTCACCTCACCTCTTCCTTTGTTCCCCAGCCCTGGCGGTGGGAGTGGCTTCCTGCAGTTATTGATCTGGGCTACCTTGACATTCCCCTTCATGTTCTTTCAATGTTTCATTTCCTGTATAACCAACTTTCTGCATCAAATACCCTCTCTTTGTTTTATATTAATTTTTATTTTATAGTGGAGTATAGTTGATTTACAGTGTTGTGTTAGTTTCAGATTCTTTCCCCATATAAGTTATTACAGAGTACTGAGTAGAGTTTCCTGTGCTATACAGTAGGTCATTGCTGATTACCTATTTTATGTATAGTAGTGTGTATATGTTAATCCAAACCTCCTAATTTATCCCTCTCCCTCTTCTTTCCCCTTTGGTAACCATAATTTTGTTTTCTAAGTCTGTGAGTCTGTTTCTGTTTTCTAAAAAAATTCATTTGTGCCATCTTTTTAGATTCCACATATAAGTGATATCTTATGATATATGTCTTTGTCTGACTTCTCTCATTCTGACAATCTCTAGGTCCATCCATGTTGACTCAAAAGGCATTAATTCATTCTTTTTTATGTCTGAGTAATATTCCATTGTATACACGTTCCACATCTTCTTTATCCATTCCTGTTGATGGACATTTAGGTTGCTTCCATGTCTTGGCTATTGTAAATAGTGCTGCAGTGAGTATTGTGGTGAATGTATCTTTTCAAAGTATGGTTTTCTCTGGATATATGCCCAGGAGTGAGATTGCTGGATCATATTGTAGCTATATTTTTAGTTTTATAAGGAACCTCCATACTGTTCTCCATAGTGGTTGTACAAATTTACATTCCCACCAACAGTGTAGGAGAGTTCCCTTTATTCCACACCCTGTCTAGCATTTATTGTTTGTAGACTTTTTGATGATGGCCATTCTGACCACTAGGAGGTGATACTTCATTGTAGTTTTGATTTACATTTCTCAGATAATTAGCAGTGTTGAGCATACTTTCATGTGCTTTTTGGCCATTTGTATGTCTTTTTTAGAGAAATGTCTATTTAGGTCTTCCACCCATTTTTGGTTTGGGTTGTTTGTTTTTTTTAATATTGATCTGCATGAGCTGTTTATAAATTTTGGAGATTAATCCCTTGTTGGTCACATCCTTTGCAAATATTTTCTCCCATTCTGTGGGCTGTCTTTTTATTTTGTTTATGGTTTCTTTGCTGTGTAAAAGCTTTTAAGCTTAATTAGGTCCCACTTGTTTATTTTTATTTTTATTCTCATTACTCTAGGAGGTGGATCCAAAAAGGTATTGATGAGATTTATGTCAAAGGGTGTTCTGCCTATGTTTTCTTCTAGGAGTTTTACAACATCTACCCTTATATTTAGTTCTTTAAACCATTTTGAGTTTATTTTTGTGTATGGTGTTAGAGAGTGTTCGAATTTCTTTCTTTTACGTGTAGCTGTCCAGTTTTCCCAGCACCACTTATTGAGGAGGCTGTCTTTTCTCCATCATATATCCTTGCCTCCTTTGTCATAGATTAATTGACCATAGGTGTGTGGGTTTATCTCTGGGCTTTCTATCCTGTTCCATTGATCTATATTTCTGTTTTTGTGCCAGTACCATACTGTTTTGATAACTATAGCTTTGTAGGGTAGTCTGAAGTCAGGGAGCCTGATTCCTCCAGCTCCATTTTTCTTTCTCAGGATTGCTTTGGCTATTCAGGGTCTTTTGTGTTTCCATACAAATTTTAAACTTTTTGTTCTTGTTATATGAAAAATGCCATTGATAATTTAATAGGGATTGCATTGAATCTGTATATTGCCTAGAGTAGTACAGTCATTTTGACAATATTGATTCTTCTAATCCAAGAACATGGTATATCTTTCCATCTGTTTGTGTCATCTTCAATTTCTTTCATTAGCATCTTATAAGTCTTTTGCCTCCTTAGATAGGTTCATTCCTAAGTATTTTATTCTTTTGATGAGATGGTAAATGGGATTTTTTCCCTCAATTTCTCTTTCTGAACTTTTGTTGTTAGTGTATAGAAATGCAGGAGATTTCTGCATATTAATTTGCATCAACTTTACCAAATGCATTGATAGCTCTTGTAGCTTTCTGGTAGAATCTTTAGTATTTTCTATGTATGGTATCATGTCATCTGCAAACAGGGGCAGTTTTGCTTTTTCTTTTCCAATTTGGATACTTTTATTTATTTATTTTCTCTGATTGCAGTAGCTAGGACTTCCAAACCTTTGTTGAATAAAAGTGGTGACAGTGAACATCCTTGTCTTGTTCCTGATCTTAGAGGAAATGCTTTCAGCTTTTCACTGTTGAATATGGTGTTAGCTGTGGGTTTGTCATTTATGGCCTTTATTATGTTGAGGCATGTTCTGTCTCTGCCCACTTTCTGGAGAGTTTTTATCATAAATAAGTGCTGAATTTTATCAAAAGCGTTTTCTGCATCTATTGAGATAATCATATGGTTTTTATTCTTCAGTTTGTTAATGTGGTGTATCACACTGATTGATCTGTGGATTTTAAAAAATTCTTGCATCCTTGGGATAAATCCCACTTGATCATGGTGTATAATCCTTTTAATATATTGTTGCATTTAGTTTGTTGAGATTTTCTGTGTCTGTTCATCAGTGATATTGGCCTGTAATTTTTTTGGTGGTATCTTTGTCTGGTTTTGGTATCAGGGTGATGGTGGCCTCAGAGAATGAGTTTGGGAGTGTTCCTTCCTCTGCAGTTTTTTGGAATAGTTTGAGAAGGATAGGTGTTAACTCTTCTTGAAATGTTTGATAGAATTTGCCTGTGAAGCCATATTGTTCTGGACTTTTGTTTGTTGGAAGTTTTTTAATCAGTTTCAATTTCAGTGCTCATGATTGGTCTGTTCATATTTTCGGTTTCTTCCTGGTTCAATCTTTGAAGATTTTACATTTCTAGGAATTTGTCCATTTCTTCTAGGTTGTCCATTTTATTGGCATATAGCTGCTTATAGTAGTCTTTTCTGATCCTTTATATTTCTGTGCTGTCCATTGTAACTTCTTTTTCATTTTGAATTTTATTGATTTGAGCCTCTCCCTTTTTTTTTTTTTTTTTTTTTTTTTTTTTTTGCGGTATGCGGGCCTCTCACTGCTGTGGCCTCTCCCGTTGCGGAGCACAGGCTCCGGACGCGCAGGCCCAGCGGCCATGGCTCACGGGCTTAGTTGCTCCGCGGCATGTGGGATCTTCCCGGACCAGGGCACGAACCCGTGACCCCTGCATCAGCAGGCGGATTCTCAACCACTGCGCCACCAGGGAAGCCCTCTCCCTTTATTTTTGATGAATCTGGCTAAAGGTTTATCAATTTTGTTTATGTTTTCAAATAACCAGCTTTTAGTTTCATTGAGCTTTTCTATTGTTTTCTTTCTTTTTCATTCTGTGACATTATTTTCCAGTTTGTGGGTCGCCCACATGGTAGGTATGGGATTTGATTGTATCACGAAAGTTCCCCTCCTACCATCTCATTGTAGCTTCTTCTTTGTCTTTGGAAGTAGAATATCTGTTTTGGTAGGTTCCAGTCCTTTTTTTGTCAATGGTTGTTCAGCAGTTAGTTGTGATTTTGGTATTTTCGTGAGAGGAGATTAGCTCAAGTATTTCTACTCTGCCATCTTGTCTCCTCCTACCTCTTCTCTTTTTGTATCAAGTCTAAAGATTTTCCAACCATGTGACATGGGTGGGATTAACTCCATACAAACACCTAACCAAATCAGAGAGTCACATTCCCCTGTTCCTCACATTCAGAGGTTGATGAGGGAACTGGTTGGCTCAAGAAAGTCCAAGATTTTATGTGGTGGTTGCAGGAAGAGAACCTATTTCTTCCCTCCTTTATTATGTATAAAGAGACATATAACTCTGGTTGAAACTGGTATCTAACCTGAGAACACAAGGATGTTCAGGTTTAGATAAAATTCATGTTGTGGAAAAGAATGGAGAGTCAGAATGAAATCAGAAGCTTATTAACATTACTGGGTGACTACATCTTTAATTTTTCAGTTACCTGAGACACTAAATGCACTTTTTTTCAATTATTTCAACTGAAGGCAATTTACCGAATACAAAGTCAAATAGAGATTAAATCTCCTGCTTCCTCTAATGCCTTATGAGGATTAGTTTTTGAGCACTGTAAATATTTAAATAAATTGGAACCACATCTCCTGTTTATAGTCTTCTGTTCCGTTCTTCCTCTTGTATTGAATATTACAAACAAACCTTTGTAGTTTAATAGGATGTATGGAAAACAATCTGAAAATAATAATTTTATGGGTTAGAATAAGGTATCAGACTGGCATTTTCTATATACGTAGTGATGATTTAAATGAATAATGATGATTTTATGCTCATAGTAAAACACAAGGTCAGTTTTATCCCTTGATTGAGTTATATCATTGTCATCAAGTTTGGTTTGTGTACCAAAACAGCCCAGTGTCAATGGGCATAATTGTTGATAGCATCTCAAAAATGATTTTACAATGTGCCAAACAACCAAATTCAACTTGAGTCATCAAATCAATTTATATATGTAAACATAGGAGTTATTTCCTTAGACTTTCTTAACTATAGTGCTGAGTAGATTTTTTCCTTACACATTTAAAAAGAAATCATTTTGCATATTCTTTCATTGACTATTGTCACCATATATATTAACTATGTGTGTATAAATACATATATATATGTGTATATACACACACACCTATACATATTTATTTACATTATCCTCTTTACACATATAAAATATGCATACAGTGCATAATATTTCTCTCTAAAAGTATATTTACCTGAAAGTATGCTATTTTCTAAATAGTCTCCTTATACAAGTACACATAAATTGTTTTTATACAACTATTCTTATTATATAAATATACATAAGTTTGATTTTGAGAGAGCTTATTTGAACAATGTGACATTGACTCACTGATATAGGAATATTATCAAAGTAAACTGTAAGGAAAATTGTTCAATAAACGGACAACTTTTTTTTTTTGAATCAAGTTGGACTAAAATGCAATGTAGCAAAAAGATATGTGGACTCAAATTGTATGCAGTAAATCTATGGATACTTGTAGACAAGACAGAAAGATTATAATAAAGGTAATGCTTTTGATAGAAAAATTTGTTGAATGAGTGTGAGGGTAGAAAAATTATGGGTATTTTTATTTTCAAAATGTTTTCTGGAATACTATTGTCACCTTAAATTTGCAATTAATTTAATGAATAATTGTAGTAAAATTTATGAGGAAAAATTTACAAATGAGATACATTTTTATTCTGAAGAATATTTTTACAAAAAGGTAGCATTTTCACATTTATCAAAAGATTGTGAGTCACTATTTCTGGAAGAAAATCATTTTCTCTCTCTCATACTATTTAGTGATGTCCCAGTGACTTTCCAGATAGGCAAGCTGCACAGAGTTGGTGCCCAGTGACAGCAAACTAGGCTCACAATCAATGTCCTGACTCCAGGAAGCAGGGCTGTGATGGCATCTCAACTATTCTGCTACCATCTTTCCCTAATGATGCTTTTGGTTCCAAACAAGAAAATAAAACTGTTCACCCCTAGAAATGAGTAATAATTTGAAGTGATTAAAAATGAGTGAAAATAGTTCAAAGCCATCTTTTGCATAAGTAATGAAATAATTGGCCCCTAATAATAAAATAATCCATTGACAAAGATAACAATTTCTAAGCCTCCTAGAAATTTTCAGTCTAGCATAACATATGTTTACCTAATTTTAAGAGAAAACCTGAAGGCTAATTTTTTAAAAAATACATACATTATTTCAATTTTATTACTTTAATTTTTAAATTTAGTTTTGTCTTTTTATTTTGAAAACTATATATGCAATTTTAAACAATTAAAAATATTCAGTGAGAACAAAGTGTCACTTCAGTTTTTTAATCTTGATTATCAGGTGATCAGAGTTACTGGTTTCTTGTGTGTCCTTCTATAAATATTCTATGCCCTTTTTCACATGTCTTAGTTCAGATGTGTGAATATATTTGTTAGATAATTTTGCAGTGGAATTTCTAGGTCAAGGGGTGTTTAAGTCAGGGTAGTCTAGGTTACATTGCAGTAAACAACAATCCCAAAGTTTAAGAGACATAAAACACAAATTTTAATATTGACTAATGCTACATGTTCATCCACAGTCAGTTGAGGTCTCCACACATGCCTGGAGTAATGAAGCAGCCAGTGTCTGGAACATTAAGCTGTGGAGTCGGTCCCCATTTATAGTCTGTGTCTGAAAATTTGCCTACTTGCTAAAATTTATTTGTAACCAACCACCAAAACAATGCTCAAAGGGCTTTTGTGGTCATTCACAGGCATGCATAGAATGGCAAAAAATTCAAGTTGCCCAACGTGCATGTTTCCAGCTGAGATCAAACAAGGTGATGCAGTACCCTCTTGCTTCAGCTCTCATACTGTAAACAAGTGACTTTTACTGTGGTCTATTTAGTGCCACTTTTTCATGTTTTGTGCTTTGTTTTCAGTGATTTTGCTTTTTTAAAATGGTCCCAAGCATAGTGCTGAAGTGCTGTATAATGTTCCTAGGCATAAGAAGGCTCTGAGGTGCCTTATGGAGAAAATAATGTGTTTGATCAACTTTATTCAGGCCTGAGTTATAGTGCTGTTGGCTGTGAGTTCAGAGTCACTGAATCAACAATATAGTACATCCAGGAAAAAGAAGAGGAGATTTGCCTATCTGTATGTGAGGCTACTACAGAAAGGGCTAAAGTAACATTTATAGTATTAAGATTCAAGGTATATAGTAATGTCTAAAGCTATAGGAAAAATGAAAAATAGTTAAATTTGTGGATTCATGAGAGGACAACCAAAGAAAAAAAAGAATAGTGGATAGATAGTATTGTTGAAAGGCTGAAAAATATACAGTCATGTTATCCAGGAGCAAAACAAACCTTTTTAGCTACTGTTTTACTGTAAAGAAATACTGCATTTAATTATTTTTTTGTAAGAAATATATATTCAATAATGTGTCTTTAATCAGAAACATATATAAAACATGTATTATTAGTTGTATTGATCAGTTGATGGAAAGAAACCTATCTGTGTATTTCTCCTAGGACCAATGACTTAGAATTTGCTACTTCACTAATCATAGGGACTTTATAGAGCAGAACAACTGTAAATGATGAGAATCAACTACAGCTTACATTTTCTCTTAAAGTCCAGAAGTGACACGATCATTTCTGCTCATATTTCATTGTCCAAAGCAAGTCATATGACTATTACTGGCTTCAAGGGGGTAAGGAAGGATAATTTTCCCACAGGAAAGAAAAACTGGACATTGGTAAATAGTAATCAATCCATCTACCAAAAAGGGTTTGAAATAGCCAAGTATCCTCAAAGCCACGTGTATTCCTAACAACATCTGGGAGTGCCTGTTTCCCCCCATACTCACCTACTGACACTAGGAAGCTGTCAAAAGTAGGTCAAATATTGCATCTCTTTATCCACACCCTGTGTAACTTCCTATAAATATAACTGGCCAAGGAGAAATACTACTGTTCCTTTGAGAGTTTCCTCTGGTGAATTGTTTCCCTCATTGTCATTGTTTTTGGCTTGTAAGACTGCTTCTACATCTATCATGCATGGAGAGATATTGGGAAAAGATTATTTCTCTGGGTAGCAAAATAAGATTGTCTATATTTATATTAGTATATTTTATCTAGATGAATATTCTTTTGGAAAAATATTGAGCTGGTTTAGAGTCAGATTTATTTTGGCATGTAATAGTGTACATTAGCCATTGGAAAGTTGCTGAAGAAATAGATCCTGCCCCTGGTGTCTGTTTAATGTTTTAATATTTGCATGGCATATCTTACTTCATTCCTTTAGTTTCAGTTTTTCTCTAATTTTGTGCTGTTAATATATCAAAAAGCATTTTTATACAGTCTGAAGGTCTTTGTGTTTTTACTGGAATACCAACTGCATTTGCATTTAATGCAATTACTAATATATTTGAAATTCTACCACCAAACTACGGTCTTCCTTGACTCTCTCTCCCCAAACTCTGTTGTTCAGCCTGGTAGGTATAGCCTCTTAATTTTAAATTCCTGAGGTATGCTTCAAATACCAGTCCTCTGCATCAACTGAATTATGGAAGATATAGAGAGAGCCCTTGAGAAGCCCCCTTCATTAGGATTAATGTATATGGAAGCATTCTCTCCCCCATCCAATGGGGTAATGCTAGCTCACTGACAAGACTTTCCAAGGAAATCCTCTCTGTCACTATTAAGCTTTAAATTTTCAAAATAATTTTTTAGGTGAGGTGGCTGACCTTGTAGAATCTGAGAAACATTTCTCATGTTCTAGCATTGGTGAACTGACATCTCACTGTAGACTATATGGGTACTTGGCACCTTCCCTATTGTTCTCAGCCTTTGGGGCCTTAGCCAAAAGCAAGGTAGAAAGATTATAATTTTAAACTCCTATTTCATTAGTTCCTTAAGAATGTTTTGTCATCCCTAGATTTTTTTTAATGTGATTGAACTTTTAAATTTAAGGATTGGCAAAGACTTTTCTGTGTTTTTTTTTTAATATCATTTGCCTTGATTGAATTGCAGTCATTTTTTAAAAATTGCAACTATAACATATATTTTATAAAAAGTATGATTCCACTGAAATTATAAACCCAGAGTTTAAGGCCGTTCTAAAGACTATTTTAATAGAATGAGCTTTAGATTTGTAGAAGTTCAGCTAAAATTCTTAACTGGAGTTTCAAAGACTATTGGCAATAAGACTTACTCTTAAGTCCTACAATTGAAAAGATTATTTTCCCTACCAATTATCTACTCCTTGCCAAAGGCCAAATAAGTTGGTCTAATGAGAATATCAAATTTGTGATTACTGTCCCATCTCTTTTGTACCAGGATAAGAGTTTATTTTCACATAGCATTCAAACCACTAGGCTGCAGACTTATATTTTAATTGGCTTGTGCATGTTTGTTCTCTCTCTTTATTTTGCATTCTGTCTTTCTCTTTTGATTGCATAAATACATATATATTTGAAATAGAAGAAAAACTGCTTGTGATATTTAGAGAGATCTTCTCTCTCATTTAGGATGCTTTTGACTGATTTATAGAAAGTTGTAGGATTATTATAACCACGTTAATATTTAAGTTTATACGTAAGATATAGTCAGTGATTAGTAAAGTTAAAAGGATGAGTCTCTCTTGATTTTGTAATGGAGGCAAAGAATTGTGCAAGTTTATTTGGGGATAATGCTAATAAATCAAAATAAAGACGAAATTTGAATTTGCTTTTTTTGTGTAAGTCCTACTGGCGTCTACAAAATTTTTGTGTGCTTCACTGGTGTTTAGTAAGCATTAGTTGAATTGGAATTGGACAGCAGATGAACAGTTCTGACATTATCACTGGCGTAACTGAATGATCATGGTAGCCTACCAATGTTGGCTGACTTCTTTTGAACTTCTGCTCTCCATAGCAGATGAGCTTTGCAAACAGGTTTCCTAATATGTGTAAGCGAAAGTAGTTTTGCTGTGCCTGCCAAACTTACATTGATCCTATATATTTCCTCCATTTCCAGCAATCCTTGTCATTTTTAATGGCTTCTCATAGCCCTGGAGAATGTGGGCATGAAAACTTTTTTCAACTTGAAAACTATTATGTCTGCAGATGGAAGGCAATTGTGAGCTAGATATTCGGATTTATGGATTTTTCTCCCTCCAGTATACAGCAATTTGGCTGGAGAGCAAGAAAAGCCACTTCTCAAATTCATACCAGGGCACTCAAGCCATGTGGCAGGAATAAGAGAGAGGCAGCCTCTCTGACATCAAACTTGAGGTGAACAACATTTCTTATTTTTATCTCTGCTACATGGATGAATGGAGAAAGGTCTGAGGACTTAGAAGCATTTTTTTTTTAAGTTCACATGGAAAGATATTATTCTTTTCTCAAGTTTTCTAACTTTATTCTTATATACCACTGGATTATGTATCCAGTATTATGTATATCCAGTATTATTATGTATCTACAGAAGTTGCCAGAGGAAATGTCAATAAACCTTTTTTACATGCATATTTCCAAGAAATATCTTAGATTGCAATTAGCATTCAGAAAGAACCATATAATTTTAAATTTTTAATGGTTCTGTAAGATCACCAACTTTCCTAATTCCCTATTCAATTGATAAAGAAATTGCTATTCCAAATAGCTAGATGATTTGTTCAATGTCACACAACTAATTTGCAAGGCATTCTGATTCCTAGTGCTTTGCCTTTTTTATTATATCTGCCACTTTTTTTTTTTAACATCTTTATTGGAGTATAATTGTTTTACAATAGTGTGTTAGTTTTTCCTTTACAACAAACTGAATCAGTTATACATATACATATGTTCCCATATCTCTTCCCTCTTGAATCACCCTCTCTCCCACCCTCCCTATCCCACCCCTCTAGGTGGTCACAAAGCACAGAGGTGATCTCCCTGTGCTATGCAGCAGCTTCCCACTAGCTATCTAATTTACATTTGATAGTGTATATATGTCCCTGCCACTCTCTCACTTCGTCACAGCCCACCCTTCCCCCTCCCCATATCCTCAAGTCCATGCTCTAGTAGGTCTGTGTTTTTTTCCCGTCCTACCACTAATCTCTTCATGACATTTTTTTCCCTTAGAGTCCATATATATGTGTTAGGATACGGTATTTGTTTTTCTCCTTCTGACTTACTTCACTCTGTATGACAGACTCCAGGTCCATCCACCTCATTATAAATAACTCAGTTTCATTTCTTTTTATGGCTGAGTAATATTCCATTGTATATATGTGCCACATCTTCTTTATCCATTCATCTGTTGATGGACACTTAGGTTGCTTCCATGTCCTGGCTATTGTAAATAGAGCTGCAGTGAACATTTTGGTACATGAGTCTTTCTGAATTATGATTTTCTCAGGGTATATGCCCAGTAGTGGGATTGCTGGGTCGTATGGTAGCTCTATTTGTAGTGTTTTAAGGAACCTCCGTACTGTTCTCCATAGCGGCTGTATCAATTTACATTCCCACCAGCAGTGCAAGAGGGTTCCCTTTTCTCCACACCCTCTCCAGCATTTATTGTTTCTAGAGTTTTTGATGATGGCCAATCTGACTGGTGTGAGATGATATCTCATTGTAGTTTTTTTTTTTTTTTTTTTTTTTTTTCTGTACGCGGGCCTCTCACTGTTGTGGCCTCTCCAATTGCGGAGCACAGGCTCCGGACGCACAGGCTCAGCGGCCATGGCCCACGGGCCCAGCCGCTCCACGGCATGTGGGATCTTCCCGGACCGGGGCACGAACCCGCATTCCCTGCATTGGCAGGCGGAGTCTCAACCACTGCGCCACCAGGGAAGCCCTCATTGTAGTTTTGATTTGCATTTCTCTAATGATTAATGAGGTTGAGCATTCTTTCATGTGTTTGTTAGCAATCTGTCTATCTTCTTTGGAGAAATGTCTATTTAGTTCTTCTGCCCATTTTTGGATTGGGTTGTTTGTTTTTTTGTTATTGAGCTGCATGAGTTGCTTATAAATTTTGGAAATTAATCCTTTGTCAGTTGCTTCATTTGCAAATATTTTCTCCCATTCTGAGGGTTGTCTTTTGGTCTTGTTTATGGTATCCTTTGCTGTGCAAAAGCTTTTAAGTTTCATTAGGTCCCATTTGTTTATTTGTGTTTTTATTTCCATTTCTCTAGGAGATGGGTCAAAAAGGATCTTGCTGTGATTTATGTCGTATAGTGTTCTGCCTATGTTTTCCTCTAAGAGTTTGATAGTGTTTGGCCTTACATTTAGGTCTTTAACCCATTTTGGGTTTATTTTTGTGTGTGGTGTTAGGGATTGTTCTAATTTCATACTTTTACATGTAGCTGTCCAGTTTTCCCAGCACCACTTATTGAAGAGGCTGTCTTTTCTCCACTGTATATCCTTCCCTCCTTTATCAAAGATAAGGTGACCATATGTGTGTGGGATTATCTCTGGGCTCTCTATCCTGTTCCATTGATCTATATTTCTGTTTTTGTGCCAGTACCATATTGTCTTGATTACTGTAGCCTTGTAGCCTTGTAGTAGATATATCTGCCACTTTTGGGGTTGGATTTTTCCTTCTGGCAAGACTGTGCTAATTCTTAGCAATGAACATCTGAGTCTCTTGACATAACAGAAAGAGGTTAATATCTGTGCCCAAACTAGCCTTATATCTGAATTTCAGCTCCTGCATTTACTGACTGTGGTCTCTTAACCCAACTGATTTTCTTATGAATCTCAAACTCAGATTACCAACATGTAAAATGCGGATAATAGCACCAGAGTTGGATGGCCGTTATTGTACATTAGACAATGTATATGTAATGCCCACAAATTAGTAGGCTTACAATCAAAAGTATGTATTTTCATCAGTATCTATTTGTATTCTTTATATGTTTGTGTTATACCTCAATCAAGCTGTATTACCAGCAACATGTTTGAGAGATGTGTAGGGCAGAAAAATGGCTATGTAATAACCCAACTTCAGAGAAACTTTTAAAATTGTTTTTCTTCTTTTTTTTTTTTTCCAGTTAACTATATCAGCCAATCATTTTGAATTCTAATGAAGCAAGTTTGAGTATGGAGTGTAAGGTTGGAGTGACAGACTGACAGAACAGAGGTAGATACAAGAGAAGTTCAAAGAAAGACAATTCTTTGTCACACATTGTGTTATGATGTAGATAAGGAGTCTATTCACATTGGGTCCGCAGTAATGCAGTTGCTAGGTTTAGAGTTCTGTGCACACCTCTAGTCTCAGCAGGGAATAAGGATACTAGGAGGGAAACCAAGACAGAAATCAGGTTTCTCCAGAATATTTCAACATGTAATGAGGGAGATAGGAAATATTGAAGTACGAAGACCACACAAGCCCTCAGTGCTTATTCCTAGAACAATGGATACTGGACTTATTGACAATAATATCAGTTAATCTGGAGGGACTGAAAATCCTGATCTAAATATAAAGTGGCAAGATTCTGCCCAGGAACTACGAAAGGGCTAAGACTGCAGGCAGCATCACTATCAAATCAGCCTGTGAGAGTCTGGGGAAGTCAAGGGCTCATATGAGGGAGAGGAGACTGAGACAGAAGCGTGTTTATTCCTGTGGATTTTGCTATGGTGAAAAGTGAAAGTTAGATAATTAATTAGCAGTTATTGTCTCTTCTTTTTGTTTGTTTTTGGTGTTTGACTTTCACCTTTTTCCAAATAGAAGCAGCTTCTCTTTGCTCACAGGTGACAGAAAGGACTCCTGGGTAACTTGACGCCAAACTGCAGAGCCTCTAGATTTGCTCTATGTGTGTTATGTTTGTGTGTGTTATGTTTGTGTGTGTGTGTGTGTATAAATACATATAAAGTATGTATATAAAATATATGTCTAAATATGTATATGTATATATATGGGAATATGTATAAATATGTAAATTTTATAGCAAGTCTGTTTATGTATATAAAATTATATTTATCATACATATATCAACTCCACTGAAACAAATGCTGAAGAGTTTTTCAACCCTGGGGTGAGCTAATGAAAAAGTACTGGAAAACTTTATCAGGGAAGTTGGTCAATGTGATTAGGTCATCTGTGTTTGCTAATTGGCACTTATCAAAGTTAAGTTTCTACCCTCTCACAGACTTAAGGCAAGGTGCCTATCTTCCTTGAGGATTACATTTTAAATGGATGGTTCTCAGGTCCTTGAGAGAGACAGTCCTGGGTTTAAAAACTGGCAAGAGGCTAGGAGAAGATTTACATCTCAAAGGGCAGAGAAAGAGTTTATAGTTGAAAGTTTACTAAAGTAAATGCTCTAAAAACTTGAGGTCGGGACTGATATTTGGGAAAAAAATCTATTTAAAATTTAGTCAATCCGAAGGAAAAGTTAAGACCATTTTGGTCAATATATATATATGATATATATATATCATATATATATATCATATATATATAGTCAAGTGAGTTGGTTAACTTCAAACATGACTAGAATAAAATAAATATTCTAATAAGCTATAAACACTTAAAATAAATCACTGATTTAATAAATAAATGAAAACAGAATAACAGAAATATATTTATTGAAGTATAGTTGATGTAAGTTACAGGTGTTCAATATAGTGATTAACAATCTTTAAATGTTATATTCCATTTATAATTATAAAAGATTGCCTGTATTCCCTGTGTCATACAATATATCCTTGTAGCTTATTTTATACATAATAGTCTGTACCTATTTTTAAATTTTATTTTTAAAATATTTATTGGAGTATAATTGCTTTACATTGTTGTGTTAGTTTCTCCTGTAAAAAAAGTGAATCAGCTATATGTATACATATATCCCCATATCCCCTCCCCCTTGAGCCTCCCTATCCCACCCCTCTAGGTCATCACAGAGCATCCAGCTGATCTCCCTGTGCTATGCAGCAGCTTCCCACTAGCCATCCATTTTACATTTTGTGGTGTATATATGTCAATGCTACTCTCACTTCGTCCCAGCTTCCCCTTCCCCCACTGTGTCCTCAAGTCCATTCTCTACGTCTGTATCTTTATTCCTGCCCTGCCACTAGGCTCATCAGTACCGTTTATTTAGATTCCATATATATGCATAAGCATACGGTATTTGTTTTTTTCTTTCTGACTTAACTCACTCTGTATGACAGACTCTAGGTCCATCTAACTCATTACAAATAACTCAGTTTCGTTCCTCTTTTTGGCTGAGTAATATTCCATAGTATATATGTGCCACATCTTCTTTATCCATTCATCTGTCAATGGACACTTAGGTTGCTTCTGGACACTTAGGTTGCTTCCATGTCCTGGCTATTGCAAATAGTGCTGCAATGAACATTGTGGTACATGATTCTTTTTGAGTTATGGTTTTCTCATGGTATATGCCCAGTAGTGGGATTGCTGGGTCATATGGTAGTTCTATTTTTAGTTTTTAAGGAACCTCCATACTGGTCACTATAGTGCCTGTATCAATTTACACTACTAGCAACACTGAAGGAGGGTTCCCTTTTTCTCCACACCCTCTCCGGCATTTATTGTTTGTAGATATTTTGATGATGGCCATCCTGACCCATGTGAGGTGATACCTCATTGTGGTTTTGATTTACATTTCGCTAATGATTAGTAATGTTGAGCATCTTTTCATGTGCCTCTTGGCCATCTGTATGTCTTCCTTGGAAAAATGTCTATTTCAGTCTTCTTTCCATTTTTGGATTGGGTTGTTTGTTTTCTTGATATTGAGTTGCATGAGCTGTTTATATATTTTGGAGATTAATCCTTTGTCATCTGCTTTGTTTGCAAATATTTTCTCCGATTCTGAGGGTTGTCTTTTCATCTGGTTTATGGTTTCCTTTTCTGTGCAAAAGCTTTTAAGTTTCAGTAGGTTCCATTTGTTTATTTTTGTTTTTATTTCCATTACTCTAGGAGGTGTGTCAAAAATGTCTTTATTTTAAAGTATATGAGAATTGCTACTTCAGCTTTCTTTTGATTTCCATTTGCATGGAATATCTTTTTCCATCCCCTCAGTTTCAGTCTGTATGTGTCCCTAGGTCCGAAGTGGGTCTCTTGCAGACAGCGTGTATCTGGATCTTGTTTTTGTATCCATTCAGCCAATCTGTGTCTTTTGGTTGGGGCATTTAATCCATTTACATTTAAGGTAATTATTGATATGTATGTTCTTATTACCATTTTCTTAATTGTTTTGGGTTTGTTTTTGTAAGTCTTTTCCTTGTCTTGTATTTCCTGCCTAGAGAAGCTCCTTTAGCATTTGTTGTAAAGCTTGTTTGGTGGTGCTGAGTTCTCTTAACTTTCACTTGTCTGTATAGCTTTTGATTCCTCTTGAATCTGAATGAGATCCTTGCTGGGTAGAGTAATCTTGGTTGTAGGTTTTTCCCTTTCATCACTTTAAATATATCTTGCCATTCTCTTCTGGCCTGCAGAGTTTCTGCTGAAAGATCAGCTGATATTCCTAGACTCGATTGACTATTTCCTTTCCCATGTTGGTGACGTTTTTGACTATAATCTCTTAAAACATTTTCTCAGACTCTTTCTTTATTTCTTTTTCTTCTGGGATGCCTATGATTCAAATGTTGTTGTGCTTAATGTTGTTCCAGAGGTCTCTGAGACTGTCCTCCATTCTCTTCATTCTTTTTTCTTTATTCTGCTCTGGGGCAGTTATTTCCACCATTCTATCTTCCAGCTCACTTATCCATTTTTCTGCCTTAGTTATTCTGCTATTGATTCCTTCTAGAGTATTTTTATTTTCAGTTATTGTGTTGTTCATTACTATTTGTTTGCTCTTTAGTTCTTCTAGGTCCTTGTTAAATGTTTCTTGTATTTTCTCTATTTATGAGATTTTGGATCATCTTTACTGTCACTATTCTGAATTCTTTTCAGGTAATTTGCCTATTTCCTCTTCATTTATTTGGTCTTGAGGGTTTTTATCTTGCTCCTTTGCCTGCAAGATATAGCTCTGTCTTCTCACTTTGTCTAATTTACAGTATTTGTGGTCTCCTTTCCCTAGGCTGCAGGGTTGTAGTTCCTCTTGCTTCTGTTCTCTGCCCCCGGTGGTGAGGTTGGTTCAGTGGCTTGCATAGACTTCCTGATGGGAGGGACTGGTGCCTGAGTTCTAGTGGGTGGAGCTGAGACTTTTCCCTCTGATGAGCAGGGCCATGTCAGGTGGTATGTTTTGGGGTGTCTGTGGGTGGGTTTGTATTCCTGTCTTTTTTGTTGTTTGGTGTGAGGCATCCAGCACTGAGAGCTGCTGGAAGTTGGGTGGAGCTGGGCCTTGGATTCAGATAGAGGCCTCTGTGAGAGCTCTTAGTGATTAATCTTCCCTGTGGCCAGGAATTCTCTAGTGGTCCAGCATCCTGGACTTGGTGCTCCCAGCCCAGAGCCTCAGGCCTGACTTCCAGTCAAGCAACCAAGATGCTGCAAGTCACTCATCCTGGTAATAAAGGGATTAAAAAAAGAAAAAAAGACTAACAAAACCCCAGATAAATAGTAAAAAGTAAAATCAGACAAAAACACAGAAACAAGGAAACACGCACACACACAAAAGAAACAAATACAGAACCAAATAAAACAAAAAGCAACAAAACACCAAACAAAAGAACCTAAGAATCAAGCAATTAAACAGAAAACTGACAAAAACACAAAACCAAAAAACAAAACCAAAGCAGAATGCCAATTGAAGAATGAAGCAAAGACACAAAACAAATTGACAAAAATGATAATAAAAAAAGAAAAAGAGGAGAGAAGACAGAATAACAGAAAAATAATGTAGAAATAGAAAGATAGAAAATATATTAAAGAAAAAAAGACAAAACCCCAGAGAAATGGTAAAATGTAAAATCAAACAAAAACAGAAACAAGGAAATACACACACATGCAAAAGAAACAACAACAGAACCAAGTAAAACAAAAAGCGAGAGCAATCAGACAAACAGAAGGACCCCAAAACAAAATCGAACAATTAGAATCAAAACTAACAAAAACACAAAACCTAAAAACAAAACCAAAGCAGTGTGCCAACTGAAGAGTAAGGCAAGGAAACAGTACAAACTGATAAAAATGATTACAAAATAATAAATAAAAAGGGAAAAACATAGAACAACAGAAAAGCAAAGTAGAAATGGAAATATAAAAAAAAATAATGTATTAAAGAAAAAGAAGGGGAAAGAACACAGAACAACAGAAAAGCAAAGTAAAAATAGAAAAATATTAAAAAAATAAAAATTATTTTATAAAACATTGGGGATCCCAAAAGACTAAATAAAAAATACTAAAGAAAAAAAAGCCAGAACCAACAACAGAATGAATCAAAACATAATAAAAATATTAGTAGTCATTATGTTTCTCTGGGGTCTCAACTGTAGGTGTCCTTGTACATGCTGTGAGTCACAGCCCACCTCTGCCTCCCCAGGAGGCCCTCTTCTGCCTCTGGGCTGGTCTCTGGACCTGCTGTGAGTCCTGTGTGGACCACTCAGACTCTGATCTGGTCCATTTCCTGTGTGTGATGTCCCCAAAGTCCACAGCTGCCAGAACTAGACCGTTTTCATTTGTGGGCACACTCATTGTCTACTCAGATATTCCATAGATGCAGGGTCTACTTAGCGGATCACAGGGATTTAATCAGCAGCTTGTATAACTGATGGAAAGATTTTTGATCCTCTTCCTTAGTTGCCCTGTCCCTGGGGTTCAGCTTTGGTTTTATCCCCACCTCTGTATGTGGTCCACTCACAGGAGTCTGGTACTGAGACTGCCTTGGAGCTCTTGGGTGTGGCACAGCAAAGACCGGGTGCAGAGGTGGTATCATTGCTTGGATCACAGGAGACTCCGTGGTGCCAAATGTGAAGAGAAGCCGGCAGCCAAGTGCACAAGAGATATGGCCCTAGTGAGGGCCTTTTCTGGCACCTGGTAGCAGGCGTGTGACTGCCAGCCCTGAGCAGTCTTTTTCTATTGCTTGGTGGCTGGCACATGAGAGCCAGCTCTGAGAGAGCTGCTTTTATTGTCCATAGGCAGGCACTGGCATGTTGGGAGAGAGAGGCTACAATAGTGGCTCCTCCCCCTGCATGTGACTTAGCAGTAGCACCCTGCTTCCATGGCAGTCCAGTCTTCCTCTGTAGCATTCCCTGCTGCAGATTTCTCCCTCATGTCCCCTCAGTCAGTTTCCCCACAGCCAGCAGCAGTTCTTACTCCGGCCCTGTTCTCCAATCCTCACGCTCCAGCTCCCAGCCCCCTTGCACACCTGTGAACACACGGCCCAGTCCAGGGCACGTAGTGCATGGTATGGAATGTCTGTGTATTTCTCACTCTGTCCCACCTGCCACAGATCGGCCACTTTATCCTCTTCTGACAACCTCAGATGCTTCCCTTCTGTCCCAATCGATTTTGCCATCAGAGAGGGGTTTCCCTGAATTTGGGAATCTCTTCTCTGATTCAGCTCTCCCTTCCCAGGGTGCAGGTCCCATCCAACTTCCTCTCCTCCTCCTTCTCCCTTCTTTTTCTTTCATCCTACCCAGTTATGCAGGGACCTTCAGAGTCCTTTCTGGTGTCCAAGATCTTCTGCTAGTGTTCAGCTGATGTTCTGTGAGAACTGTTGCATCTGTAGATGTGTTCCTATGCATTCGTGGAGAGAGATGAACTCCACGTCCTCCTACTTCTCTGCAATCTTAACTCCAGATATCCTGCTTTTAAAAAATTAGCTTTGGTTATAATTTAAAAAGAAAAATGGTAGAAGAGTAAGAAAGCTTGCACTTAAGGGAAGCACTTAGACTTAGTTGATTGATGGCAGTGAAATGTTCAACTTCTTAGAATTGAATCCTTCCCCTTTCAAGCACAGGTGTTTACAAACCTCATGCATCATTAATATTGGAGAATGCACCACGAGTCATGCAAAAATAACAGAATTACAGGTATTTTGTCATAATTCTTGCAACCAGAACTAAAAATAATGCATGCAGCAAAAATATATTTTCTGGATAAACACTAAATGGGTGGTTGCAATAAAAAAAAAACTAAAAGTTAATTAAAATAACACCTAATTTACCAAGAAAAACAAAACTTGTGTTTTAAAGTCTTGAAGCAGAATTCAGATACTGAAACTAATGTGACTTTTGTTTTTAACCTTTTAGTTTTGGTTACCATGTTCTAAGTCTTTTTGTGCTTATTATAGTGTTATCTGCTTAGTAAATATTTGTGGAAAGAAAGAAAAATGGTAAAAGGAGGGAGGGAAGGAAAGAACGATTGGGGAAA
Source organism: Kogia breviceps (assembly GCF_026419965.1). Lineage (NCBI taxonomy): Eukaryota > Metazoa > Chordata > Mammalia > Artiodactyla > Physeteridae > Kogia > Kogia breviceps. The sequence goes on along the minus strand of NC_081313.1, from coordinate 100,119,978 downwards.
TAAAACAACCTCCTTAACAATAGAGATGAAATAACACAGTTTAATACTGAGTAAGCATTATCAGGTTTACAAGCATGTAAGCTAGCATGAAATTGAGTATAAAATCTGGACAGAATTTCACACAAATTTATACAGTATAATAGAAAAAAATGAAGACTTATCTCCTTGAGAGACAAGAAGACTCATTTGTAATTATCTCTTGCATATCTTATGAGAGACTTCAAGGTTAATTTCAGAGACATGGGTTTACAATTACAGTAGTCAGAAGGTCCTAGATCTTGCACTGAAAATCAAAAGGTTGAATCTCTTGTGTTTTCTAAAAGACACTCTAAGGAGGAGGGGTAGGGAACAAATTGCCTCCTTCCTCTTTATTAAACCAAGAAAAAATGATTTTTGATTACTGAGGATTTTAATTCTAGATCATTTTATCTTCATAGAAGGAGGAAGGAGGAGGGAGGGAGAGGGGAGAGAGAGCAGGACAGGGAGAGAAGGGAGACTGAATGGAGGGAAAATTCACAGATGAAAAAGCTGGATAATGTCCCACAGCAAACTGGGCACCCTTCCATTACCCCATGGGGAAGTTGCCGGAGTAGCAGATTTCTGTTTCTTGATTCTTATGAAAAGAGAAACAAACACAAATTACCCTGCAGACTCAGGAAAATGCCCAATTGCCCTCTGGTTCAAACTTGAGAGAAGGGACTAGTGTTTAGGAATAGTTTACATTTGATTTTGTTGATTTCTTTTTGAGACAGATTCTCTCTTCCCCTAGACAAACAATGGGGGTTATAGCATCACAAAATCTTAGCAACTGCTGTTTTTAGCAGAAGAAAACAGCTTCCCTCCCCATTGGTCTTTTGTTCCTCACCCACTGCTCACGCCCTCTCTCCCCCCATCCTTGAGTCTTTTTATAAAGTGGCCTCAATTCTAATCTCACATGCAGAATGGTAAAGAAAAAAATGACAGGAAGCTGCCAATGGGATATTCATGGGGTGCTTCTTATGTACATACTTTACTGCCTACCCTGAAATGGGGATTGTGGGCTGTTTCTGTTATTCAGTGGTTTGTGAAAAAAAGGTAGGAAGGGAATACCTTTTCTCCATATGACAGGTATGAGGAAGACAATGTGTTCAAATTTCCAGCATCTCAGATTTAATGGTAACAATTGTGGTCATTACTTTTTAATTTACTAAAAGAAAAAAATTCGTTCAGAAGTCTCTTTGTCCCAAAAGATAAACTTATAGAACCTGAACAATTTGGGCATCAAGTTCTCCTTCCTGATATTTTTTTCTGGGTGGTTGTAGAGATCCAAGGAATTGTTTCCATAAGTATTCTACCTATGACTTGTAGAAAAAAGTTTTGTCTCTTATCAAAGCAAGAGATGTTTGTCATTTACTATATTAAGCTCTTTTCTACAAAAATCTGTCTTTGTGCTACATTTGCTCCAGAGGAATTAATTATATTTTTAAAACTTTACAAAATTTAGGATATTTATTTCAACTTACCAGTTCAGATGCCTTGTTTCATAATTAAAATTTACTTTTGTCACTAATAAACTTATCTTCTGTTGCAAATGAAATATTGTTATGGAATATAAGATTCTGCTTCCAGAAAATCTATTTCCTTTGCCACTGAGAACAAGAAATTCCATTTTTTTAATCTGTCATAACCACCTGGTCCTTAAAATTTCTACATTTGGTAAACTGCCAATGTAATTAAGCAAGGTAGATATACTACAGGTATTTTTCATTTGACATCCTCCCAAATAATTTTAAAACTAGGCCAATTTTGGAAGTAACATAAATCCCCAAACTTAAGTACAAATGAAGTTTCTCAGTCATTCTCCTCTGGCTATTAATCCTTTACTTGTCTATTTAGTCAGATGAAAAAAACACTTCTGTACTGTACAGTTTCCCTTAAACTTCTGAGATTTGCATATGACACTCAAATTGGGTTCAACCAGTGCCTATTAAACTCAGTGTCATTGTTTATCTTGCTTATAAGGAAGTTCTGATTACATATTTCCAACAAAATTTTTAGAAAGCTGTTTTGCCAGGGACCTAGAGAGAAGTTCAGGTTTACTGAAATCAGCAATAAGAATTCGCTAAATTGGAAGAAAATCAGAAATTCCAGGTCTACTTACATTTTCTTAAATTGCTACTGCCTGCTGTTGAAATTAGAGAAAAATGAAGCATGTCTGTAAAATGCTGATTTTCAGAAACTTGTTTCAGAAAACAGAGATACCTTGTCTCAGAGATGAGAGAATACCTTTTCTCCAGATGATCAAGGCAGTTGAGCTTTTATGTGAGAGCCCCCTCACTGGGCCAAAATAGCTTCATTTTATACCAGTACTTTGGTTATTGGTTCTTATAAGAAAACAGATAAACTGATAAATGAATAAAAGCATATGTTTATAGTCTGTGAAGATTAGTAATGTCCCCCAAATTAAAAAAGTGTCACATATGAAATATATATAATCTGGAAAATAATCTATTTGGTCATGTTTATTTAATTTGGGGCATTTTTCAAGTAACCATTTTACTCTAGGACAGATGACAGCAATAAAAGTAAACTGATGAAATAGAAAAAGAAATGTATTTCTGAGCCCTATGCAAATCCTCATACTTAATATTTTCCTTTCCTATTCATACCTCTATCAATATGCTACACATCTAAATTTCTTTCTTTCCACACACGCAAAACACACATTTGCCCCCACAAAAATACAATATATTTAAGCAAAGTCTGGGTCATAATGCACATATACATTTAAGCTAAGTTGTTATTAGTTCTTACTATTCTACAGCAATGCTGAATTTACATAATGTTTTGATGAATAGAAGCCCTGGTTAACTAAGAGAGACTTACGATGAACTGTATTGAAAAAAAACATGTAGGCATGCTAAACTTCTGATTGTGCCTTACCTTCCCTCAAACAAAACCAAAAAATAACCCCAAAGAGGTTTTGATTTATCTGGTAAATATAAATGATATAAAAGAAACCCTTGTTACCTGAGAATAATTATTACCTGGTATAGTCACCAGTAGAATCCATTGAAAATGGAAATAAAATTTTTATTGTGACTAATGAGAAATGTTTAATTTGGATTACATGTTGAAAAATAAAACATGTTTATTGTGTATAAACCAAAGTTTCATCCTAATTTTAATGATGGACTTTGAATGTAACTTTGCTGACAAATTGATAACCCACTACTAATTCCTGTATTTCACCTTTGCCTTTTGCCATGTGACCTTAGAGAGGACAACTTATGCACCCCTCCCCCCAAAAAAAATCTGAGAGTTTTATAAATTCTCCTAAAGACCACTGTTGATTCTTTGATATTCAAATCATTCTGTTTGAAAACATTTTCCTTTCATCATTCTTGCTCATGCCCTTCTTCAGTTAACTGGTATAGCTTGGTTAAATCTTCATTTGTGAAGAGTTTTGATATGATTCAAGTCATTCTCCAACACTACTTTTATGAAATCTTTGACAAGATGTGCAAGTTTACTTAGGAATTACTTTGCATTAAAAAAAAATTATGGTTGATGTTTAGAATACTCAACTATTCATATGAGAATTCCTGACAAAGGACTTGATGAGATGGCATAAGTACTCACTAGCAATAAGCCACAGAGGATGTTTGAGTGGACATTAAATATTTACACATATTCGGTTAATTGGTGTAGATATACAAGTTTCACAACTGTAGGGACTTGTGTAATGAACACCACATAAAATGGGCAATCTCACAACTTTACAAAATCCACCAGAACATTATGTCTACTTCATAAAGTGATAATAACTATTAATAAATAACTGTTATAAAATATAAATTCTACCAGCAGTGATCTAGCTCCAGTTACTTCCATAGATTATTTTGATCTCTTTCCTTAGTCTTAAATTATAATTAGATTAGCAACCAAAATTATAATTAGGTTAGCAACCAAAATATTTATTTCCGAATGCAAAAGAGCTAGTAATGATTAATTATGTGAGACTTTGAAAAAATATGTACAATGAGAACCATTTTCTTCCACAAAATTACCTTATGAAATATCTTATATTGCAACATTAATTAGCTGACTGTGACATAACAATTTCAAAAAAATAAATAGTTGATCAACCTTTGGAAAACTAGTAGCAATAAAGGGAAATTGTTTTATTTTAATATAAAATAACAGTACTCAGAAACAAATAGTTTAAATATTAGATATCTCTTAAAAGTCACTAATGTGATATATAGGCTTGAGAACTAATGGTTCTATCTTTCCTAAAACTAATTCCATACTAAGTAATTTTTGAGAAAATGATTATCAGTATGAATTTCTTCTTCTAAGTGATTTCTTAAAAAATAAAAGTTTAACATATTTAGGTTAAAAGTTATGTCAAAAGTGATGAGAAATCAAAGCTTATATGTAACTCCCAAAATGAAATTAAATATCATGAATTAATTGTAAATTTTAGTTTCATGTCCATACAAGGAACAAATGCATAGAGAGAGGTTTATTCCTTTGTTCTTTGCCTACTAAAATGCTGGACTCATTTAGCCATCAGGTATTGCTTGAAATTTTTGTTTTTATTTTATCTTGCTTTGTTAAGAAATACAGTTGGCCTTTGAACAATACATGTTTGAACTTCCCGGGTCCAATTACATGCGAATTTTTTTAATAGTAAATACTACAATACTGCACGGTCCATGGTTGATTGAATTCACAGATACAGAGAACTGTGAATATGGAGGGCCGACTCTCGTTACGTGTGGATTTTTGAATGAGTGGAAGATCAGTGCCCCAAACCCCATGTTGTTCAAAAGTCAACTGTATCTTTTTTTTTTTAAGATTTTTGTGGAAATTTTTTAACATCTTTATTGGAGTATAATTGCTTTACAATGGTGTGTTCGTTTTCTGCTTTATAACAAAGTGAATCAGTTATACATAAACATGTCCCCATATATGTTCCCTCTTGCTTCTCCCTCCCTCAACTGTATCTTTTATTCAGATCTGTACTCCATTTATAATAATAATGATCAACAGGAGATGCAATTAGTTGTTGCTTTTGTTGGTGCAGGCCAAGACGCCAAGTCAAAACTAGTGGTCTTTGGGTTTCTTTATTTGTGTGAAAAATTTTTAAATAGAAATTGTACTTCTAATTATTTGCCTCAAATTTATTTTCTCTCTTTAACTAGCAAGCTCCTGTTTAAAATGCTATAGAATAGAAATAAGTTTACTTATGAAGAAAGAAGATAGAATGTTATCATTTGTCAACTTTAGTTATGGCGACAATGAAATTCTGATCTTGAATCTTCTTTCAGTACACATGAGGTCACTCCAAGTCATATTCTCCAAAATGTCTGAACTTGAAGAATTTCTGCACTGACTTGGGAACTGTTAGGTTGCTATTCCCTTTTTTTCCACCTCTGGTTGCCTCAGTGAGTTTGGCCTCATCCTCTCTGTTTTCTTTCATCATCAGCCTGCGAGACACAGAAAGGGGATATTGTGGGGGAAGTTCTCCTATTTCACATGTCAGCTACTCCTTTGTATGCCTCCTTTTTGAAGATAACTGTTGTGAATTAATTAAGATGGGAGAAAACAAAACCCTTCAGTTCACTTTCTCTGTCCTCACTTCTCTCCATCTTCTAAAACAGATGGTAGTAGTAACATCTTACTCTTGGTCATGTCCATGAAAGACATAAATAATGAATAATAGTATTTCTTAGCATAACACACCAACTGATTGAAGTTGACACATGGAATAAAACCTATTTGCCATCTCATTTCCTGAGATAGTCTAGACCTAGAGTCTTACGTTGGCTATGCACAGAGTATAAAGAAGGGCTATCACAAAATGGTTTGTAGTGACTGCATCACTTATCAGTCATTTGTTTGGGATCAGGAATGCCTTTTTGTTTTTGCACAGTAATGGTATTAAATTGTGGTTGCAGTCCCAGAATGGTCCAAAACTCTTATTATGAAATCACTTATTGAGCAGTACTATTCAAACAATACTTAGATGTCATTTATGGCATAATTTCTTCAGGAAAATTATTTTAACTTTTAGCCCAGTTCTCCAGAAACAGATCTCTTTAATACTCATTTCTCTCTTCTTCTCTTGGCTGTTTTAGTTTCTTTAAAATTACATTTTTCAACTTTCGTGTTTTTGGAGGTAAGGGAACCCCGGGTATGAGTTTCTCATATGCTGTTTCCCTTCTGGAATTGCTAAAGTAAATTTTACATCTTTGTGGTTAAAAATATAGGTTATTAGGTTTTTTCCATGGTGAAAGTGTAATGGATACAAATGTAATTTGAGGTAAAAATATGTTACTTAAGATAAATGAAAAACACATGTAAATACTATCAGATATTCAATTTAAAATATGCTCATTAAATTTTTATTGTTAGTAGAACATAGGGAATTTAATTTTTTGTTGAAGTATAGTTGATTTATAATGTTATATTAGCTTCTGGTATACAGAAAAGTGATTCAGTTATATATATTATATATACTTTTTTCATATTCTTTTTTATTATGGTTTATTTCAGGATACTGTATATAGTTCCTTGTGCTATACAGTAGGAACTTCTTGTTTATCTATTTTATTTGTAGTAGTTTGTATCTGGTAATCCCAAACTCCTAATTTATCCCCCATCCTTTTCCCCTTTCCCCTTTGGTAACCACCAGTCTGTTTTCTAGGTCTGTGAGTCTGTTTCTATTTCATAAATAAGTTCATTTGCATCATATTTTATTTTATTTTATTTATTTATTTATTTATTTTTATTTTTTTTGTGGTACGCGGGCCTCTCACTGTTGTGGCCTCTCCCATTGCGGAGCACAGGCTCCGGACGCACAGGCTCAGCGGCCATGGCTCACAGGCCCAGCCGCTCCACGGCATGTGGGATCTTCCCGGACTGGGGCACGAACCCGTATCCCCTGCATTGGCAGGCGGATTCTCAACCACTGCGCCACCAGGGAAGCCCTACATCATATTTTAGATTACACATATAAGTGATATCATATGGTATTTGTCTTTCTGACTTCACTTAGTTGATAATCTCTAGTTGCATCCATGGTGCTGCAAATGGCATTAATTCATTCTTTTTTTATGGCTGAGTAGTATCCCATTGTGTATATATACCATATCTTCTTCTTTTTTTTTTTTTTTTTTTTTTTTTTTCCAGTACGTGGGCCTCTCACTGTTGTGGTCTCTCCCATTGCGGAGCACAGGCTCCGGATGCTCAGGCTCAGCGGCCATGGCTCACGGGCCCAGCCGCTCCATGGCATGTGGGATCTTCCCTGACCAGGGCACGAACCTGTGTCCCCTGCATCGGCAGGTGGACTCCCAACCACTGCGCCACCAGGGAAGCCCTACCATATTTTCTTTATCCATTCCTCTGTCAGTGGACATTTAGGTTGCTTCCATGTCCTGGGAATTGTAAATAGTACTGCTATGAACATTGGGGTGCATGTATCTTTTCAAATTAAAGTTTTCTCCTGATATATGCCCAGAAGTGGGATTGCTAGATCATATGGCAACTCTATTTTTAGTTTTTAAGGAACCTCCATAGTGATTTCCATAGTGCCTGTATCAATTTACATTCCCATCAACAGTGTAGGAAGTTTCCTTTTCTCCACATCCTCTCCAGCATTTGTTATTTGTAGGCTTTTTAATGATGGCTATTCTGACTGGTATGAGGTGGTACCTCATTTTTTGATTTGCATTTCTCTAATTAAAGATGTTGAGCATCTTTTCATGTGCCTATTGGCCATCTGAGTGTCTTATTTAGAAAAATGTCTATTTAGGCCTCCTGGCCATTTTTTTGGTTGGGTTGTTTGGTTTTTTCTTATTGAGTTGTATGAGCTGTTTGTATATTTTGGAAAGTAACCCCGTTTTGGTTGTATAATTGGCAAATATTTTCTCCCAGTCTGTAGGTTTTTTCATTTTGTTTATGGTTTCCTTTGCTGTTTGAAAGCTTATAAGTTTGATTAGGTCCCATTTGTTTATTTTTGCTTTTATTTCTATTGCCTTGGGTGACAGACCTAAGAAAACATTGCTGCAATTTATGTCAGAATGTTTTGCCTAGAACACAGGCAATTTAACATTGCACTTAAGGGTTGCTTTTACCACCTTACTAAAATTTATGCAGGGCCATTTGTGTGAGTTTAAAAAGGCCAACAAGGACTGACAAATACCTTGAACACATGTCAATTTTGGTAAAATTCTATTTGGTAAGAATCTGAAGTTAGGAACCCATCAGAGGTCTCTAGTTGGGTGCCATCAATAGCCAAAATTTTACCTACACCTGTAAAGCCACCCTAACTAGACACCTTTGCTGCCTAACATCAGCTTCCTGTAAATCTGTAACTTCTCCTCTATTTGCGTTTGTGTCTCAAGTCTTTTAACAGCATGTTTGGGTGGGAGATTGAGGAGGAGAGGTAGGATAGATCTTAAAATAGAATGTCCCTGCTTTGGGAGGGCTAACATTTTATGATCAAAATTTCAAAAATTTGAGTCATTTCCAGATCTGTTACACTATAGCCCCCACGAATTTTTCTAGTTTCCTTGCCCCCAGTCTCTCAGAGGTTGAAGTAATCAAGTACTAACTCTTATATATGGCTTAATCTTCATCTTGAAACATCAAAAGAGTTATATCTATCTTATTGCTTCAAAGGAAGTGCATACCTCTCTACATTCTAGGTCTAATTCCTTCTCTCTCCATATATTACACTCACCATTATCCCTCCTGTCTCCAGTAACCAATTATTCTCTTCTCATAGGCTCCTCGCCTCTGCTTTCCCTCATTATAAAACAAAGCTAAATTCTTATTCACTCATCAAGTTATTTATTTATTCATTTATTTAAAAATTAATAAGTGCTTATTTAATTGCCAGCTCTGTGATAGGCACATCTGTTAGCAGCATCCTAGCTTTCTCTTTGCTTTATTGGCTCAGTGCTCCAAGTAACTTATCTAAAATTGTTTCATTTGAATTCCCTTATAGCACCATAAAACTTAACTTTGTATTTTGTCACACTAATGATGCTTTCCTTTTGTAGTTCCTACCTATCCTTTAAACAAATTCATCTTTTTAAAATTTTTCTTAGCATCTTTCCTATTCTCTTTGTAGAATTTGGCACTATTGAATACCCTTAGGTGTTTTTGAATGCTCTCTTTGTATTCTTGCTATTTCTCTATTTTGCTTCTCCTAAATTAATGTCTTTTCTGCTGTTTCTTCCCCTTTAATCTAAATGTGAACACTCCTTAAGACTCCAACTTTGACTCTTGCTTGTCTTTATATAATGTTATTATTTTGTTATTGTTGTTTTAACCACTGTTTCTATGACATCAAAATGTATCTATTCATGTGACCTGTGATCTTTGCTCTAGTTCCATGTGTCTGTTTGTCTTTCTCAATCACTCTATTTGTGTGTTGTGCCATTAACTGTATAACTGTATAATCTGAATATCCCTATGTCTTAACTGATTCTGGGTGCAAATGAAGTCACACTAATAGTAATAACTCAAATTTCAATGGCTCTGACTCCTAAATACATAACCAGGACACCAATACTCTTCCAAAGTCCTTGCAGTTGTTTCTGGGTTTCCCTGGCTGTCTTGAATGTGCTCAAAGACCATTCTGTCATGTTCTCCTCTTCTGATTCCCTCACAAATGTTCAGTGTCCACAGAGAACCTGAAGGAAGCTGCCGCTGTTACAGGTGTCCCTAGTGAGAAACCCTTCCTTGCCAGAGGCTGTCCCCCCAGCCACCTCTCCCACACTCTGTTCTCTTTCCCTGTTTTAGTTACTTTATAGCCATGATTGCTACCAGACATTGTATATTTTTTCTTTAGGTATTTTTTTTATTGTTTGACTTTTATTAAACAGTACTTTATCTTGCTAACTATGCTATACCTAGTGCCTATAACAGTGCCTAACACTAGAGAGGCTTAATAAATGTTCAATGAAGACATAAATGAATTAATAAGCCTAGGATGCCAACCAGAATGCCAAGGTGGTGCCATTTTTCCCTACCATTCTCATCGGTCTGCATACACTCTGAGTTAGATATAGAATTGGGAATAATGTCCCTGTCAACACTATATATCACACTTACTACTGGACATCAAGTATGTGTCACTGTGTCCCATGTTCCCTTAGATCCCATGTGACAGCCAAGAGCCAACCTTGAAAGCAGGCTTTTCTAAGGATAGCAGTTTCAGGTCCACTATCTAAACATTAAAAAATGAAAACCAAAAAAGAAAACCTCAGTAGAATTATTTAATTATGAGTGTTATACGGAAACAATGTCCGAATCAAAATGGCTAAAGTCCTTATTCACACTTGAATGCATGATGTCTAATCTTTTAGCAGGTTTTCCTCCTCCAGTATTACAGAGGATTTCTCAGGAATTCTTTTTGCCCCACAGTTTCGTTCTGGCAGCTACTGGCCACATCAGCCAGATGTCACACTGTGGACTAATGCTCTGTTACTCCCAATGGTCACTTTGCCCTCCATTTGTGGTTACCTGCTGCCATCTCAAGGTGAATACCTCTTAACTTGCTGCTCCTGTCTCCCGCAAGCAATATATTTCTCTCAAGGATTGGCACACAGTTTCCCTCATTTACTCACAGAGAAAATGGAGTTTAAGATTGTAACTTGTAAGCAGAATATAGAAAACTTGGGAATAGTGGAAGGGAGGTCTGGTGTAAATCAACTATGACAGCTCCTGAATGTGACTGCATGCAGACAGCGCAAGATATAACCCAATCTCAGAAACCTTTCCAGGATGTTCTTTGGCCCAGTTGCTACCCTCATGGCACTTAACAGAGGCAAGCTTATTACAGGATACTGTGTTATATGGTAAATCCCTGTTGCTTATATATTATATATAGTAGTATGTAGCTCTTAGTCTATACTCCTAATTTATCCCACCCCCCTCCCTCTCCCCTTTGGTAACCATAAGTTTGTTTTCAATGTCTATGCGTCTGTTTCTGTTTTGTAAATAGATTCATTTGTACCGTGTTTTAGAGTCCACATATAAGTGGTATCATATATTTATCTTTCTATAATAGAAAATAATCTGAAAAAATATGTATAACTGAATCACTCTGCTTTACACCTGAAACTAACAAAGTATTATAAATCAAACTTCAATTTAAAAAGAGCAAGTTTACCCAAAAGGAGTGTTTTAACTATCTCTATTAAAAAACTGCTTCCAGGATCCTGAGAGAGGAATCAGTTTCTTTAGGACTTCCAGTGAAAGGCTTCCATCTTCATTTTCATCTTCATTTTCATCTTCATCATTGAATGATTAACAGTCAGAATATCCACTCTGCTTAGTTAAAATCCCACTCCCACCCACAGGTGTGTGGTTTGGTCTTATGCTTCCAATACAATAATCTCATATCACAACATCTACTGAAATCTGAATTATTCAGCTTTAAGAAAAACCATGTGAGGTAGCACCATGCAGAACAACACATTCTTGACTAGAAGATCAGGATAGCAGGCCTCTTCTGTGGTATTTTGTGTCTCTGCTTCTGATCCCCTTTAAGTAACTTCTTGTTCCAGAATCTATATATATGGCTCGCTGAAAGCAAGCAGTAATGTACAGATCTAGGAAGGAAAAAAATACAGTAATATTTTAAGGATATATGGTCCAGATAGTTGTAGATCTGCTCACATTCCAGAGAAACTCTTTAATTATCACTTTTACTTTTTCCAAACAAAGGATAATTCAAGTCTTCACCTCTTGCAAGGAGAAGAGTGATGTTTAAAGTTCTAAAATTGCATGAATTCCTTGTTTTTAACCTATGACCTTGACCTTCCCCACTAGAAAGAGAAAACTGATGTCTCTCTACTATATACAAGTGTGACTTAAGCAGGATTTAAAATTAATTACCACTTTGACATAACTTTTTTATGCTTTATATTTTTGATTTGAAAATCGTGAATGAGGAATATGCCCCCAAGGTACTCTAACGAGCACTAAGAATGTATTGTTTCAAGTTTCAATTAATCTAAGAAAATTATGCCAACTAGGCAATGTCTAAAGTCATGTTAGTATAAAACTTTAAAATATATATATAACCTAGAGACTTCTAGTTAATTTTAGCAAAGTTCTGTCACAAAATTTGGATTTTTAAGTTAGCTTCAGAGTTTCAATAATTTAGAGGTTGCTATTAAGGACAAGTAAGCATTTGCAGAGTAATACCAATTATAATGGGCAGAGTAATACCAATCAGTAAGTAAGAAATGACTGCCAGAGAACATAATTTTGAGCAGGATTCGTTAAGTAAAGACATCTTTCTGACTTTTTAGATTCCATTGATTTAATGTTGGGCTGTAAAACCAGGAATATTTCAGATCTAAAATTCTGATATTCAAGTCTCACATCCTCCTTCGACCTGACATAAACTTCACCAATATATTAGATAAATGCTTGCAAAAATTTTTTTAAAGAACTCTATCAAACTTAGATGAAATGTAAAGCATTCTAAAAAGATGACTTCACTGAGAGGGGAGGCAGGGTCAGAGTTAACTCATGTTGGAACATGTGCTGACAGGGCTGAGTTGCTTGCTAATCTGGAAGTCTTTCACATAAAACCTTGTCCATATTACACTGCCAGGTTTAAGTTTAATGCACTGGGTTTTTGTAATAATCACTTTTTAATTAAGGCGCTAAAGAAAATTTGGCACTCAGAGTTCATGTAAGCATTTGATTAATTTGGTTGGGAGTCTCTGCAGTTTTAAGTGAAAAGAGATGAAAATGACTATTGTTACATCACTCTTTAAAAGAACGGCTCTTGAGAGGACCCTCAAGGAGGAGTGAGACATGGAGATCACCTTCCTCCCCACAAATACATCAAGAATACATCTACATGTGGAACAGCTCCTGCAGAACACCTACTGAATGCTGGCAGAAGACCTCAGACCTCCCAAAAGGCAAGAAACTCCCCACGTACCTGGCCGTGTGGCTGACAGGGTCTTGGTGCTCCTGCCGAGTGTCAGGCCTGTGCCTCTGAGGTGGGAGAGTTGAGTTCAGGACATTAGTCCACCAGAGACCTCCCAGCCCCATGTAATATCAAATGGCAAACATCTCCCAGAGATCTTCATCTCAACGTCAAGACCCAGCTCCACTCAACGACCAGCAAGCTCCAGTTCTGGACACCCTATTGCAAACAACTAGCAAGACAGGAACACAACCCCACCCATTAGCAGAGAGGCTGCCCTAAAATCATACTAAGAGTGAGGGGATATGGGGATATATATATAGGTGTAGCTGATTCACTTTGTTATACAGCAGCAAGTAACACAACAATGTAAAGCAATTATACTACAATTAAGATGTTAAAAAAATGGCTCTTGAGTATGTTATCAGATTCAAAATAAATATAAGAAGTGCCCAAGCTGTTTGTTATTCTAACTCTTTATTATGAGCCACAACTATAAGATAAACTATAAGTATCAATAATTTGCCTAAAGAAACTTACTAAATAAAAAGTTAAAGGAGAATGGTTTTAGAAAGCAGACTGTGGATTCCTCTCGAAAACAGCATTTAGCCATTGGCTTGAGGTTTAACTGCAAAAACCAGAAATGTAGGTCAAGCAGAAAAGCTGGGATTCTGTGACATGAATTCATGGAAATTAAGCTTATTGTCATTAAAGTTTCCTGGAAATTGAAAGGCCATATGGTTCCCATAATTTAAAAAAATATATTGGCTAATTGACTCTCAAAGAAGAATTTTTGCAGTTTGGCTCAAACAGAAGTATTTTAAATAAGACTTGCAGAAAAATAACACCATTCTCTAGCCACAGCTTCAAAGTTTGCTGAGTTTAATTTCCCCTTGAAATCATAGGAAATAATGAATGGAAATATTTATGAAATGGAAACTGGTATTGAACGTTTTGTTTTATGTTAAGTAAAGGAACAGTTTACTGTTTGTGATCACAAGGTAACTTAATTTAGACACAATGACATATTAGAAGTGTTTGATTATTTTCCTTCTTTCATTATTACTATTTCCTGGTTAAAAATGTATTTAATTCTCATTTGTGGTACAAATGAGAACAAAGGAGAAAGGAACAAACAAGAAAATTCAAATCATTCACAGTCTTTTCTCCAAAGAAGTAAATGTTTAACTATATTTCCTTAAAATTTTTTGTTCAGTGGATTTATTTGAGGGAATGAAGATTTTGCATTCTAGTGCCAGTCATTCCATTGTCTGGCAAACAGCTGGGCAATAGCAAAACATAGTTACCCCTAATTTAAACGTAACTTATAATCTACCTTGCCCCCTGTTCACTGTTTCTTACTCCTTAAAAGATTTTAGCTTCTGGCTTACTTTCCTTTTCTCCAGTACCACTCCTGTCACTGTTCATGGTGATTGAATATTCATATATTTTGTCAGTTCGAACTTCCTTTCTTCCACTGATCTTGTCCTGTTCTCCATCAGCTACTCTGTCCTATGGTCACTCTCTAGGTCTTGTCAATTTCAAGCACCACACCTCTGACAACCACCTTCTATCTTTTCAACTCTCATCCAGTCCAAATAATCCTTTAACCCTATCAGAACCTTCAAACCAGTAAGATTACTACTTTTTCACTGTTCCGCTTAATTTCGTGTTCTCCCTTTCCCCCTAAATTGTGTGTTCTTAAATTTCATGGTCTTTCATTCTAATCATTTCTTTGCATACATCCTCTTCTCCTTTGTCCTTCTATTGCTTCATCATACTCACTTAGCAATTCTAGTTAAATCAGCCCTCGACAATCCATAGAATTGTGGTAAGAGAAAAATACATAATTAGGCTGATGGATCTTACTTTCAATTCATGTCACTCACACCATGTTGGCCTTTAGTATGATCAAGAGAGCCATAATGTTCCCCTCAGCTTGAATATACTTTCTTTTTTTTTGGGGGGGTGGTACGCGGGCCTCTCACTGTTGTGGCCTCTCCCGTTGTGAAGCACAGGCTCTGGACGCGCAGGCTCAGTGGCCATGGCTCATGGGCCCAGCCTCTCCACGGCATGTGGGATCTTCCCGGACTGGGGCACAACCCCATGTCCCCTGCATCAGCAGGCGGACTCTCAACCACTGCGCCACCAGGAAAGCCCTGAATATACTTTTGATAGGTTTCTTCCTGACTATATGTTCCTGACCTTTTTTTTTTTAATCTTTTTTTTTTTTTTTTTTTTTAAAGGAACATTTATTTATTTATTTTTTGGCTGCATTGGGTCTTTGTTGCTGTGCATGGGCTTTCTCTAGTTGCAGCGAGCGGGGGCTACTCTTCATTGCAGTGGCTTCTCTTATTGTGGAGTACAGGCTCTAGGCATGTGGGCTTTAGCAGTTGTGAAGTTGTGGCTTGTGGGCTCTAGAGCGCAGGGTCAGCAGTTGTGGTGCACGGGTTTAGTTGCTCCGAGGCATGTGGGAGCTTCCTGGACCAGGGATCAAACTCGGGTCCCCTGCACTGGCCAGGGAATTCTTAAACACTGTGACAGCAGGGAAGTCCCCCAGACCTTTCGTTTCTTAGAGCATTTACCATAGAAAACTTTCAATTGTAGAATCTTTCACTTGTTGCTATGAGATGTAAATCTCTCAGACTCTTGCCACTTTTACAACCCAGGAAAGTCTTTCTCAAGGATTTGGGAGCCATCCCACTGAAATGTGATCATCCTGAAAGATAGGGCCCCTGTCTTCCAGTCTCTGTAGGAGGGTAGGACCCTAACTTTGATAAGCACCAATTGGAAAACTCACATTGTCTAATCACATCGACAAACTCCTCCCCCACCAAACACCTTTCCTCCATCTTTACACTAAACTATCTATTTCAGAGAATAAATTGAAGCAATTAGAAATGAACTTCCACCAGTTCCCAAAATCACCTCTGCAACAGTGTTTCCTTAGTGTTTTCTCCTGGTCATATGAATTCTTTATTTTTTTTAACATCTTTATTAGAGTATAATTGCTTTACAATGGTGTGTTAGTTTCTGCTTGTTATAACAAAGTGAGTCGGTTATACATATACATATATCCCCATATCCCCTCCCTCTTTTGTCTCCCTCCCACCCTCCTTATCCCACCTCTCTAGGTGGTCACAAAGCACTGAGCTGATCTCCCTGTGCTATGCGGCTGCTTCCCACTAGCTATCTATTTTACGTTTGGTAGTGTATATATGTCCATGCCACTCTCTCACTTCGTCCCAGCTTACCCTTCCCCCTCCCTGTGTCCTAAAATGCATTCTCTAGGTCTGCGTCTTTATTCCTGTCCTTCCCCTAGGTTCTTCTGAACCATTCTTTTTTTTTTTTTTTTTAGATTCCATATATATGTGTTAGCATACGGTATTTGTTTTTCTCTTTCTGACTTACTTCACTCTGTATGACAGACTCTAGGTCCATCTACCTCACTACAAATCACTCAATTTCGTTTCTTTCTATGGCTGAGTAATATTCCACTGTATATATGTGCCACATCTCCTTTATCCATTCATCTGTCGATGGACATTTAGGTTGTATCCATGTCCTGGCAATTGTAAATAGAGCTGCAATGAACATTGTGGTACATGACTCTTTTTGATTTATGTTTTCTCAGTGTATATGCCCACTAGTGGGATTGCTGGGTCATATGGTAGTTCTGTTTGGAGTTTTTTAAGGAATTTCCATACTGTTCTCCATAGTGGCTGTATCAATTTACATTTCCACCAACAATGTAAGAGTGTTCCCTTTTCTCTATACCCTCTCCAGCATTTACTGTTTGTAGATTTTTTGATGATAGCCATTCTGACTGGTGTGAGGGGATACCTCATTGTACTTTTGATATGCATTTCTCTAATGATTAGTGATGTTGAGCTTTCTTTCATGTGTTTGTTGGCAATCTGTATATCTTCTTTGGAGAAATGTCAGTTTAGTATCTCTGCCCATTTTTGGATTGGGTTGTTTGTTTTTTTGTTATTGAGCTGCATGAGCTGCTTGTAAATTTTGGAGATAAAAGATTTGTCAGTTGCTTCATTTGAAAGTATTTTTTCCCATTCTTAGGGTTGTCTTTTGGTCTTGTTTTGGGTTTCCTTTGCTGTGCAAAAGCTTTTAAGTTTCATTAGGTCCCATTTGTTTATTTTTGTTTTAATTCCCATTTCTCTAGGAGGTGGGTCAAAAAGGATCTTGCTGTGATTTATGTCATAGAGTGTTCTGCCTATGTTTTCCTCTAAGAGTTTGATAGTGCCTGGCCTTACATTTAGGTTTTTAATCCATTTTGAGTTTATTTTTGTGTATGGTGTTAGGGAGTGTTCTAATTTTATTCTTTTACATGTAGCTGTCCAGTTTTCCCAACACTACTTATTGAAGAGGCTGTCTCTTCTCCACTGTATACTCTTGCCTCCTATGTCATAGATTAGTTGACCATACGTGCGTGGGTTTATCTCTGGGCTTTCTATCCTGTTCCATTGATCTGTATTTCTGTTTTTGTGCCATTACCATACTGTCTTGGTTACTGTAGCCTTGTAATATAGTCAGAAGTCAGGGAGCCTGATTCCTCCAGCTCTGTTTTTCTTTCTCAAGACTGCTTTGACTATTCGGGGTCTTTTGTGTTTCCATACAAATTGTGAAATTTTTTCTTCTAGTACTGTGAAAAACGCTGTTGGTAGTTTGATAGGGATTGCATTGAATCCATAGATTATTTTGGGTAGTATAATCATTTTCACAATGTTGATTCTTACAATCTAAGAACATGGTATATCTCTCCATCTGTTGGTATCATCTTTAATTTCTTTCATCAGTGTCTTACAGTTTTCCTCATACAGGTCTTTTGTCTCCTTAGGTAGGTTTATTCCTAGATATTTTATTCTTTATGTTGTAGTGGTAAATGACAGTGTTTTCTTAATTTCACGTTCAGATTTTTCACCTCCTTGTCTTGTTCCTGATCTTGGTGGAAATGGTTTCAGTTTTTCACCATTGAGAATGATGTTGGCTCTGGGCTTGTCATATATGGCCTTTATTATGTTGAGGTAAGTTCCCTCTATACCTACTTTCTGGAGGGTTTTTGTCGTAAATGGGTGTTGAATATTGTCGAAAGCTTTTTCTGCATCGATTGAGATGATCATATGTTTTTTATCCTTCAATTTGTTAATATGGTGTATCACATTGATTGATTTGTGTATATTGAAGAATCCTTGCATTCCTAGGATAAACCCCACTTGATCATGGTGTATTATCCTTTTTAAAAAAAATGCTGTTGGATTCTGTTTGCTAGTATTTTGTTGAGGAATTTTGTATCTATGTTCATCAGTGATATTGGCCTGTAGTTTTCTTTTTTTGTGACATCTTTGGTTATGTTATCAGGGTGATGGTGGTCTCGTAGAATGAGTTTGGGAGTGTTCCTCCTTCTGCTATATTTTGAAAGTGTTTGAGAAGGATAAGTGTTAGCTCTTCTCTAAATGTTTGATAGAATTTGCCTGTGAAGCCATGTGGCCCTGGGCTTTTGTTTGTTGGAAGATTTTTAATCACAGTCTCAATTTAGGTGCTTGTGATTGATCTCTTTATATTTTCTATTTCTTCCTGGTTCAGTCTTGGAAGGTGGTTCTTTTCTAAGAATGTGTCCATTTCTTCCAGGCTGTCCATTTTATTGGCATATAGTGGCTTGTAGTAATTTCTCATGATCCTTTGTATTTCTGCAATTTCAGTTGTTACTTCTCGTTTTTCATTTCTAATTCTGTTGATTTGAATCTTCTCCCTTTTTTCTTCCTGAGTCTCACTAATGGTTTTTCAATTTTGTTTATATTCTCATAAAACCAGCTTTTAGTTTTATTGATCTTTGCTCTTGTTTCCTTCATTTCTTTTTTCATTTATTTCTGATCTGATCTTTATGATTTCTCTCCTTCTGCTAACTTTGGAGTTTTTTTTGTTCTTCTTTTTCTACTTGCTTTAGGTGTAAGGTTAGGTTGTTTATTTGAGATGTTTCTTGTTTCTTGTTTCTTGAGGTAGGATTTTATTGCTATAAACTTCCCTCTTAGGACTGCTTTTGCTGCCCTCCATAGGTTTTGGGGCATTGTTTTCTTACTGCTATTTGTTTTTAGGTATTTTTTGATTTCCTCTTTGATGTCTTCAGTGATCTCTTGGTTATTTAGTAGTGTATTGTTTAGCCTTCATGTGTTTGTATTTTTTACAGATTTTTTCCTGTAATTGATATCTAGTCTCATAGTGTTGTGGTCAGAAAAGATACTTGATATGAATTTCAATTTTCTTAAATTTACCAGGGCTTGATTTGTGACCCAAGATATGATCTATCCTGTAGAATGTTCCATGAGCACTTGAGAAGGAAGTGTATTCTGTTGGTTTTGGATGGAATGTCCTATAAATACAGATTAAGTACTTGGTTTTTAATGTATCATTTAAAGCTTGTGTTTCCTTATTTATTTTCATATTGGATGATCTGCCCTTTGGTAAAAGTGGGGTGTTAAAATCTCCTACTATGATTGCGTTACTGTCGTTTTCCCCTTTTATGGTTGTTAGCATTTGCCTTACATATTGATGCCCTCCTGTGTTGGGTGCATAGATATTTTAAATTGTTATATCTTCTTCTTGAATGGATCCCTTTATCATTATGTAGTGTCCTTCTTTGTCTCTTATATTAGTCTTTATTTTAAAGTCTGTTTTATCTGATATGAGAATTGCTACACCAGCTCTCTTTTGATTTCCATTTGCATGGAATATCTTTTTCTGTCCCCTCACTTTCAGTCTGTGTGTCTCCCTAGGTCTGAACTGGTTCTCTTGTAGACAGCATATATATGGGTCTTGTTTTTCTATCCATTCAGACAATCTGTCTTTTGGTGTGAGCTTTTAATCCATTTACATTTAAGGTAGTTATCGATATCTGTGTTCCTATTACCATTTTCTTAATTGTTTTACGTTTCTTATTGTAGATCTTTTCCTTCTCTTGTGTTTCCTGCCTAGAGAAATTCCTTTAGCATTTGTTGTAAAGCTGGTTTGGTGGTGCTGAATTCTCTTAGCTTTTGCTTGTCTGTAAAGGTTTAAATTTCTCCATTGAAACTGAATTGGATTTTTTTTGGGGAGTAGAGTAATCTTGGTTATAGGATTTTCCCTTTCATCATTTGCCATTCCCTTCTGGCTTGCAGAGTGTCTACGGAAAGATCAGCTGTTAACCTTATGGGGTATCCCTTGTATGTTATTTGTTGCTTTTCCCTTGCTTCTTTTAATATTTTTCCTTTGTATTTAATTTTTAATAGTTTGATTAATATGTGTCTTGGCATGTTTCTCCTTGGATTTATCCTGTATGGGACTCTCTGTGCTTCCTGGACTAGATTGACAATTTCTTTTCCCATGTCAGGGAAGTTTTGAACTATAATCTCTTCAAATATTTTCTCAGTCCCTTTCTTTTTCTCTTCTTCTTCTGGGACCCCTATAATTTGAATGTTGGTACGTTTAATCTTGTCCCAGATGTCTCTCAGACTGTCCTCCATTCTTTTCATTCTTTTTTCTTTATTCTGCTCTGCAGGTGTTATTTCCACTATTTTATCTTCCAGGTCACTTATCCATTCTTCTGCATCAGTTATTCTGCTATTGATTCCTTCTAGAGAATTTTAAATTTCATTTATTGTGTTGTTTCTCATTGTTTGTTTGCTCTTTAATTCTTCCAGGTCCTAATTAAATGTTTCTTGTATTTTCTCCATTTTATTTCCAAGATTTTGGATCATCTTTACTCTCATTACTCTGAATTCTTTTTCAGGTAGACTGCCTATTTCCTCTTCATTTGTTTGGTCTAGTGGTTTTTATCTTGCTGCTTTATCTGCTTTGTATTTCTCTGTCTCTCATTTTGCTTAACTCACTGTGTTTGGGATCTCCTTTTTGAAGGGTTCTGGTTTGTAGCTCCCATTGTTTTTGGTGTCTGCCCCCAGTGGCTAAGGTTGGTTCAGTGGGTCATCTAGGCTTCTTGGTGGAGGGGACTAGTTCCTGTGTTTTGGTGAATGAGGCTGTATCTCGTCTTTCTGCTGGGCAGGGCCATGTCCAGTGGTGTGTTTGGGGGTGTCTGTGACCTTATTATGATTTTATGCTGTCTCTCTGCTAATGGGTGGGGTTTTGTTCCTGTCTTGCTAGTTCTTTGGCATAAGGTGTCCAGCACTGTAGCTTGCTGGCTGTTGAGTGGAGCTGGGTCTTAGTGTTGAGATGGAGATCTCTGGGAGAGCTTTTGCTTTTTGATATTACATGGAGCTGGGAGGTCTCTGGTGGACCATTGTCCTGAACTCAGCTCTCCCTCCTCAGAGACTCATTCCTGACACCCTGCCAGAGCACCAAGATGCTGTTAACAGCATGGCTCAGAAGAAAAGTTAGAAAAAAAAGAAAGAAAGAAGGAAGAAAATAAAATAGTAGAAAATAAAGTTATTAAATAAAAATTTAAAAAATTATTAAAAATAAAAATATTAAAAAGTAAAAAAAGACAAAAAAACCCAAGAATAACAACAACAGAAAAAGGACAGACAGAACCCTAGGACAAATGGTAAAATAAAGCTATACAGACAAAATCACAAAAAGCATACACACTCACAAAGAGAAAAAGGAAAAAAAAAAAAATATATATATATATATATATATTTATGTGTGTGTGTGTGTGTTTGTGTGTGTATACTGTTGTTCCAAAAGTCCACTGCCTCAATTTTGGGTTGATTCATTGTCTACGCAGGTATTCCAGAGATGCAGGGTACATCAAGTTGATTGTGGAGATTTATTCCACTGCTCGTGAGACTGCTGGGAAAAATTTCCCTTTATCTTCTTTGTTTGCACAGTTCTTGTGGCTCAGCTTTGGATTGGCCCCGCCTCTGTGTGTAGGTTTCCTGAGGGTGTCTGTTCCCCACTCAGATAGAACAGGGTTAAAGTAGTAGTTGATTAGGGGTCTCTGGCTCACTTAGGCCAGGGGGAGAGAGGGGTACAGAATGAAGGGCGAGCCTGCAGCGGCAGAGGCCAGCATGATGTTGCAACTACCTGAGGCGTGCTGTGTGTTCTCCTGGGGAAGTTGTCCCAGATCACAGGACCCTGGCAGTGGCGGGCTGCACAGGTTCCTGGGAGGGGAGGTGTGGATAGTGACCTGTGATGGTACACAGGCTTCTTTTTGGCTGCAGTAGCAGCCTTAGCATTTCATGCCTGTCTCTGGGGTCTGCGCTGATAGCCGTGGCTCATGCCCACCTCTGGAGCTCATTTAGATGGTGCTCTGAATCCCCTCTCCTCATGCATCCTGAAACAATGGTCTCTTGCCTCTTTGGCAGCTCCGGACTTTTTCCCGGACTCCCTCCTGGCTAGCTGTGGTGCACTAGCCCCCTTCAGGCTGTGTTCACCCAGTCATCCCCGGTCCTCTCCCTGGTATCTGACCCCCAAAGAAGCCGGAGCCTCAGGCCCCGTACCCCCACCCATTCCGACGGGTGAGCAGACAAGCCTCTTGAGCTGGTGAGTGCTGGTTGGCTCTGATCCTCTGTGTGGGAATCTCTCCACTTTGCCCTGTGCACCCCTGTTGCTGCACTCTCCTCTGTGGCTCCAAAGCTTCCGCCCCCACCCCACCCCCATCTCTGCCAGTGAAGGGGCTTCCTAGTGTGTGGAAACTTTTCCTCCTTCACAGCTCCCTTCCAGAGGTGCAGGCCCCGTCCCTATTCTTTTGTCTCTGTTTTTTCTTTTTTCTTTTCCCTACCCAGGTATGTGAGGAGTTTCTTGCCTTTTGGGAAGTCTGAGTTCTTCCACTAGCGTTCAGTAGGTGTTCTGTAGGAGTTGTTCCACATGTAGATGTATTTCTGATATATTTGTGGAGAGGAATATCATCTCCATGTCTTACTCTTTCACCCTCTCGATGGTCTCCCATGAATGAATTCTTGTGCTAGCTTCCCCTACTATGTCACATTCCCTCTCAACTCAAGACATTGTTCCAGCAGTTCCCCCACCTCCCTTGCATTGCCATTTCTTTTCCATCTCTACAATGACTTTTCTATCAGTAAACACATATGCTCTATGTCTCATTTTAGAGACAAGTAAAATCAAAGCATACAGAAAAATGTATCACTTCCTTCTTATTCTGACCCAACTAAATATACCTCTCTGAACAGTAAGAGAGGAAAAATAATTGTCTGTAAAATTTTTTAAGAAGTGTTCTTCAACATCTAGTTTTCCATTCTCTTGACCCTGCCTATTCTTATTTGAACTCAACCTCTATGCTGTTAAAGCCAGTGGTGGGTTCTCAGACTTTATCTTACCTAACTATCTGAAATATTTGTTGATCACTCCTTTCTCCCTGAAGTAGTTTTGTTTGTTTTGTTTTGTTTTGTTTATTTTGGCTTAGAGGATACCACATTCTGCTCTTTCTCATCTTACTACTCTGGCCATTAGTTTTCTATCTCCCTTATAATTTTTTCCTCATCTTCCTGATCTCTTAATGTTGGAGTGTCCCAGCACAGAATCCTTTTACTTCCTTCTTTTTCTTTATACATTCACTTATTGGGGGATCTCATCAAGTCTTGAGGCTTTTAGTATTCATTTGTAAGCTAATTAATCCAATACGTATATCTACAGTACCTCCCTTCTCAACTCTAGACTCATATCCAACTGACTTCCAAAATATCTCAAGCGGGCCATCTAAAGAGCATCTCAAACTTGAGATTTTAAAAATCGAGATCATGATCACTCCTCTACCGCCATCCACAAAAGCCTACTCCTTCATAATGGGCAACTTCCTCTTCCATTTGCTTTGGCTAAAACCTTTGGAGACATCCCTTGCTCTTCCAACTTTATCGTATTCCGTATTCTGTTGGCAAAATCTGTTGCTCTACCCTCAAAATATATCCCATATCTCACTGTGTTTCCCAACCTCTACTGCTAAAGCACTGTCCCAAGCTACTGTTCCATCTTCTCCTGTTTTATTGCAATTGCTTCCAACTGGCTTTGTTGCTTTCTCTTTTGCCTGCCTTTGGTCTATTTTTAACAGAGCCACAACAGTAATATTGTTTAAAAGTAGTTTATATCATATCACATAAGATCATGTCAATTAAATACAACAATGGCTTCCCACATCATGAGACTAAAAAATAATATCCCTACAAATCACCCAGAAGCCTCCACACAATGTATTTCTTCTCTGTTCAACATTGCTCTTTGACATTTCCCTCTTTGTTGCTTATTCGTCACCACCTATATCAGCCTCATTACTATTCCTCACTCATTTTAAGCAGCGTAAATACTCAAGGTCTTTGCACTTGTCTTTCCCTCTGTCTGAAACACTCTTTTCCTAGACATTGACATGAGTTTCTCCTTCACTTCCTTCAGATCTTTACTCAGATGACACTATCTGAGTGAAGCCAAACCTAGCCACTCTATCACAAATTGCACATATGCTGAACTTCATATTAATCCTCTTGCTTTATTTTTCTTCAGAGCATTCATCATCTTCTCACATATATTATATATTTATTAGTTATCTTATTTGCTGTCCTTTTATCCACTAAGTAAGCTTTTTGAGGATAGGGATTTGCTTTGCTTTGTCTCCTGTTATGACACCAGTACCAAGAACATGGACTTTCTCATTAGATGCTCATTATGTAGTTGTTGAATGAATGATAGCAAGATACCATGAAGTTGCAGCAGAATATAATCTGACTTAGTACTTAATCAAAGTTTAAATCTCTTAGAGGAGTTTCTGATATGGTATGATAAGAAAGGAAATAAATGATAAATTCAAAGCACTCCATGATGGAAGAGTTAGAAGTGAGCCATTCTTGGAATTCAAATTGTGGAGTCAATGAAAATATTTGACCCAGAACTAGGCAAAAGTAATAGCACTAAAAATCTATCATGTGTGAATCAAGTTATTCATGATGATTCATTATAACATATCACTTTGTATTTATTCCCAGGAAAATATATTGAAGGGTGAGTCTCTTCATGTGGGTGGGTAAGAATTCAAATCTTGAATGGAAAACTATTATTTTAATATTTTATCTCCTTTATTGCTTACAATATGTGGCATATATCTGAGTGACTGATAGAGTGCTTTGTACAGAACAGTTGATCATGATGTAGAGCTTAGCATGTAATCAAGATCTTAGAGGACTACATGGACGACTTTAAGGGAGTAATTGGGAGAGGTCATACTCTGTACATAGCTTAAATCAATACAAAATGCTTGCCTGGTTGATGAATTAGTGGGCATCAGAGCCTTGGAATAAGAGCAGTACAAAAGATTAAGATATGTTAGAAAGAAACATATGTCTTAGAAAAGGAGATTTCAAAACATTTTCATAGAATAAAAAGTTAATTTTCAAACCAGAAATTTCAAGGAAAGATTAGCTTCAGGAAGTTAGTTCTTTCTTTTAATTATACATATATTGTGATGATTAACATATTGTGTGACATCTAAAGAATCTGAAGTATCAACATGGAACTCTCTGGTAATTTACAATTATTTTTTATTGAATATAGTTGATTTACAATGCTGTGTTAATTTCTGCAGTACAGCAAAGTGATTCAGTTATACATATATATACATTCTTTTTTCCATTATAGTTTATCATAGGTTTTGAATATAGTTTTCTGTACTATACAATAAGACCTTGTTGTTTATCCATTCTATTAATATATATAAAAGCTTACCTCTGCTAACCCCAAACTCCCACTCCATGCTTCCCCCTACACCCTCCCCCTTGGCAACCACCAGTCTGTTCTCCATGTCTGTGATTCTGTTTCTGTTTCATAGATATGTTCATTTGTGTCATATTTTAGATTCCACATATAACTGATATCATATGGTATTTGTTTTTCTCTTTCTGACTTACTTCACTTAGTTTGATAATCTTTAATTGCATCCATGTTGCTGCAAATAGTATTATCTCATTCTTTTTATGGCTGTGTAGTGTATTACATTGTATATATGTAACACATCTTCTTTATCCATTCATCTGTAGATGGACATTTAGGTTGATTCCATGTCTTGGCTATTGTGAATAGTGCTGCTGTGAACATAGGGGTGCATGTATCTTTTGGGATTAGAGTTTTGTTGGTATATATGCCCAGGAGTGCTATTGCTGGATCATATGGTAATTCTATTTTTAGTTTCCTGAGGAACCTCCATACTGTTTTCCACAGTGGCTCTACCAATACAGTCCCACCAACAGTATAGGAGCATTCTCTTTTCTCCACACCCTCTCCAGTATTTGTTATTTGTAAACTTTTTAATGATGCCATTCTGACTGGTGTGAGGTGGTACCTAGTAGTTTTGATTTGCATTTCTCTAATAATTAGTGATGTTGAGCATCTTTTCATGTGCCTATTGGCCATCTGTATTTCTTCTTTAGAGAAATGTCTATTTAGGTCTTCTTCCCATTTTTTATTGGGTTGTTTGTTTGCTTGTTTGTTGTTATTGAGTAGTATGAGCTATTTGTATATTTTAGAAATTAAGCCTTTGATGGTCACATTGTTTGCTAATATTTTGCCCCATTCTGTAGGTTGTCTTTTCATTTTGTTTATGGTTTCCTTTGCTGTGCAAGAGCTTGTAAGTTTGATTAGGTCCCACTTGTTTACTTTTGTTTTTATTTCTATTGCCTTGGGAGACTGACCTAAGAAAACACTGGTATGATTTACGTCAGGGAATGTTTTGCCTATGATCTCTTCTAGGACTTTTATGGTGTCATGTCTTATGTTTAAGTCTTTAAGCCATTTTGAGTTTATTTTCATCTATGGTGAGAAGTTGTGTTCTAACTTCATTGATTTACATGTGGCTGTCCTACACTCCCAATGCCACTTGCTGAAGAGACTGTCTTTTTCCCATTGTATATTCTTGCCTTCTTTGTCGAAGATTATGGGTTTATTTCTGGGCTATCTATTCTGTTCCATTGATTCATAAGTCTGTTTTTGTGTCAGTACCATGCTGTTTTGATTACTGTAGCTTTATGGTATTGTTTGAAGTCTGGGAGGGTTATGCCTCCCAGTTTGTTCTTTTTCTTCAGGATTGCTTTGGCAATTCTGGGTCTTTTATGGTTCCATATGAATTTTAGGATTATTTGTTTTAGTTCTGTGAAAAATGTCATGGGTAATTTGATAGGGATCACATTAAATCTGTAGATTGCTTTGGGTAGTATGGCCATTTTAACAATATTAATTCTTCCAATCCAAGAGCAGGGGATATCCTTACATTTCTTTGAAACATCTTCAGTTTCCTTTATTGTTTTATAGTTCTCAGCATATAAGTCTTTCACCTCCTTGGTCAGGTTTATTCCTAAGTATTTTTTGGGGGGTGCAATTTTAAAAAGTATTTTTTTCATTCCCCTTCTGTTATTTCATTGTGGTGTAAAGAAATGCAACTGATTTCTGTATGTTAATCTTGTGTCCTGCTACCTTGCTGAATTCATTTATAAGTTCTAGTAGTTTTTGTGTGGAGTCTTTAGGGTTTTCTATATATAGTATCATATTATCTGCATATGATGAAAATTTTACCTCTTCCCTTCCAATTTGGATACATTTTTTTTTTTCCTTTTTCATGTCTGATTGCTGTGGCTAGGACTTTCAAAACTATGTTGAACAGAAGAGGTGAGAGTGAGTATCCTTGTTCCATATTTTAGTGGGAATGCTTTCAGCTTTTCACCATTGAGTATTATATTGGCTTTGAGTTTGTCATAAATAGCATTTATTATATTGAGATATATTCCCTCTATACCCACTTTGGTAAGAGTTTTTGTCATGAATGGATGTTGAATTTTGTCAAATGCTTTTTCTGCATCTACTGAGATGATCATGTGGTTTTTGTCTTTTATTTATGTGCTGTATCACATTGATTGATTTGCATGTTTTGAACCATCCTGGTGAACTTGGGATGAATCCCACTTGGTCGTGGTGTATGATTTTTTAAAATGTGTTGTTGGATTCAATTTGTTAATATTTTGTTGAGAATTTTTACATCTATATTCATCAAAGATATTGGTCTGTAATTTTCTTTTGTGGTGGTGTCATTGTCTGGTTTTTGTTTCAGGATGATGGTGGCTTCATAGAATGTCTTTGGGAGTGTTCCCTCCTCTTCAACTTTTTGGAAGAATTTGAAAAGAATCAGTATAAGTTCCTCTTTGTATGTTTAGTAGAATTTGCCTGTGAAGCCATCTGGTCCTGGATTTTTTTTGTTTGTTTGTAAGGAGTTTTCTAATTATAGATTCTATTTCACTTATAGTGTTTGGTCTGTTCGAATTATCTATTTCTTCTTGATTCAGTTTTTGTGGGTTGTATGTTTCTAGAAACTTGTCCATTTCTTCTGGGTTGTTGAATTTGTTGCCATATAATTGTTCATAGGGTTCCCTTATGGTTTTTTGTATGCCTGTGGTATCAGTTGTTATGTCTCCTTATTCATCTCCTATTTTGTTTATTTAGGTTCTCTCTCTTTTCTTCTTAGTGAGCCTGGCCATAGGTTTGTCAATCTTGTTTATCCTTTCAGAGAACCAGCTCTTTGTTTTATTGATTTTTTTTCTATTTTATTTATTTCCTCTCTGATCTTTATTATTTCCTTCCTTCTGCTGACTTTAAGTTTTGTTTGTTCTTCTTTTTCTAATTCTTTTAATTGGTAGGCTAGGTTGTTTATTTGAGATTTTTCTTCTTGTTTTTTTGAAGAAGGCCTGTATCGCTATGAACTTCCCTCTAAGAACTGCTTTTGCTGCATCTTATAGATTTTGTTTGGTTGTGTTTTCATTGTCATTTCTCTCAAGGTAATTTTTAATTTCCTCTTTGATTTCATCACTGACCCACTGGTTTTTTAGTAGCATGTTGTTTACTCTCCACCTAATCTTTTTTTTTCTCATTTCTTTTTCTGTGGTTAATTCTTAGTTTCATGCCACTGTGGTCAGAAAAGATGCTTAAGATAATTTGTATATGCTCAAATTTGTTGAAGCTTGTTTTCTGCCCTAGTTTGTGGTCAGTCCTAGAGAATGTTCCATGTGCACTTGAAAAGGATGTATATTCTGTTTCTTTTATTTTTTGGGATGTAATATCCTGAAAATACCAATTAAGTCTAACTATTCCATTGTATCATTTAAGATCTTATTGATTCTCTGTTGCCTTATTGATTCTCTGTCTAGAAGATCTGTGTATTGATGTGAGTGGGGTGTTAAAGTCTCCTACTATTATTGTGTTCCTGTCATTTTCTCCCTTTATGTCTGATAGTATTTGTTTTATGTATTTTGGTGCTCCAATATTGGCTCAGTATTGGAGCACCAAAATACATAAAACAAGTGTAGAAATCCTCCTCTTGTATTGATACTTTTATCATTATATAGTGTCATTCTTTATCTTTCTTTATGGCCTTTGTTTTAAAATCTATTTTGTCTGATATGAGTATTGTGACCCCCCCCCCACTTTCTTGTCATTTCATTTGCATAAAATATCTTTTTCCAACCCCTCACTTTCAATCTATATGTGCCCTTTGCCCTAAAGTGGATCTCTTGTAGGCAGCATATTGTAGGCTCTTATTTTTTTAATCCAGTCTACCACTCTGTCTTTTGATTGAAGCATTTAGTCCATTGACACTTAAGGTAATTGTTGATAGATATGTATTTACTGCAGTTTAAACCTAGTTTTCCCATTGATTTTATATTTCTTCTTTGTCCTTCTGTTTTTCTTTTTGTTTTGCCTTTTGTGGTTTGATGATTTTCTTTTGTATTATAATTATGTTCTTTTCAGTTTTTGTGATCTGGTAATTTACAATTGAAGTGAGATGTAGACAAATTGGAAGGAGGAATACATAATCGAAGCCAAGGAGTAAAGAGTGGCATTATGTAACTATAATAATTATCTGAAAGAGGAAAGCCAAAATTAAGCTAAGTTTTTAGAAAATCATATGTGAATAATTTAATTGGTTTTAAAGATCTGCTTGGAACAAAACATCAATATATTAGATCATTTGCTTTTGAAAAAATTGAACACACAGCCATAACACAGAGAAAGAAAAACTATTCAATTCCAGTTCTGCCTTTGTGCTATTATTAAGGATAGTGGCTTTAAACTGCAAAACAAAACAACCATAGTTAAAGCTATCTGAAAGCTAAGATAAGTGAAAGAAGGTGTATTTCTAGCTTTGGGGCAGTAAAGAAAGACTCACTGGGAAGGGTTTATCATAACTGTAATGAATTCAGGAGAAATTTTTGCCTAAGTTCAAACATTTTACTCTGGACAGACCCAAAAGAGAGAGCTCCTGTAAAGTGAACGACGCCATTTGAGGTTCTCCTCTTTTTGTACACTTCTTAAGGCTGCCAATCTTAGGTGAATAACATCTCATGTAAATCTAAGGTGTCTTGATATCTAGAGCCATCCTGTCTACATTTTTAAGATTGTTTCTTTCTAAGAAAGTATATTTTCCATCATGGTGTTTAACTCACCAAATCATTCTGGCAATAGTTATACTGTTGACCCTTGAACAACTTAATTCATACATAATTTATAGTGGCCTCTCTGTATTTGAGGTTCCTCCACATCTTCAACCAACCACAGACCATGTAGCACGTAGTATTTACTCTTGAAAATATTTTTGTATAAGTAGATTCATTTAGTTCAAACCCAAGCTCTTCAAGGATCACCAGCAAAACCATATTTATTTTCCTCCTTTAGTTTAAGTTGATATTATTTTTTTATCTGGGAGAGTGATTTTCCTTTTGTATGGATCTGAAATCATGGAGCAATGGTGAAGCAGCACTCCACAGTGGTATTTGGTGTCAGCTGTGAGTTGTGGTGTTGAGAACAGTGGCTGTGGATAGATAGCATCTCCCTAGCTTGCCCATCACGCTTTCCAGACCGTATAAACTAGAGGATTCTTGCATGTTCTAGGGAAGGATTTTAGAAGTGGAGGCTAGAGTATGTGAAAGATGCTTTCTGCCTCTGTGGAGTGTGCACTCAGGGGTTGGTATTAATTTGAGTTGCAAGACACCTGAGGTGTGAATTAGTACACTCCCCAAATTGAAAAACTATTAATAGCATTAACACCTGTAGTTGTTGATTATTTGCCATATCTTCTTCCTCTTCCAAAGTTTTATAATATTCAGCCAAAAAATGAGATTAATTACCACTTGTGCTCCAAACTTCTTAAGTTTTCTACCCAGACAGAAAAAAATTAAAGTCATATTCTAGCTTTATTTAGATTATACATGTTATTTCAGCATGATTTCAGATTCTGTTATTTGGCACTCACAATTTTTCTCTTTGGTCAATGAAAGTCAGAGAATTTCCTAGTTAACCCTGGGAATGGCTCAAGTCAGTTAGCTTCATAGTGACAGTTTTGTAAAGCTTTAGATCACTCAACTAAAGTTGTAAACTTAGATAATTTTTTATTGACCTTTTAAGGTTACTTCATTATTTTCTTGTTCTTAAGAAAATTTTCAAAAGGAAAAATAGCTCATTACCTAGAAATCTATTGTTACTATTAAGAAGGATATACTGTTATGGTATGTTGTTTGGCTTAATGGTTTAAAATAAATCTGGAAATGTAATTGCTGTCCTGAGATGGAACACAAAATTAAAGTCAATATTTTAAAATTTAATGAATTTAGCTCTTAGTCATTGTCACTTGGTTAAGGTACTTTTATAAAATTAAGTCTCTTTATGCTGCTTAGTTGTGCTCTTCTAAGGGAGACATTTCTAAGACTAATAAAGATTATACACCTTTTAGAGAGAAACTTGGTTAGTGAATTGAAGAATGCAGGGTTATAAATCCAAATTTAATTAGCAGATATTCTTGAAGTGATTATCTATTGCTATGGATGTTTCTCTTTATCTAAACTAAAGGGTAGGTTATAAAAAAGTGTGAGAAAATCCTTTTGCTGATGGTCTCTCTTCATTTAGAAAGTGATGGAGTCTTTGGCAGTTGTTCAGAAAGCATTTAATTTATTGGCTTAAAAAATGAATTAACAGTAATGTTTGTAATCATCAACTGGACCCAAACAAAATTTTTAATTTATTGTTTATTAAAAAGTAATTTATAAAGAGTATTTAGCCAACAAAATTGTAATTGCACCTTTTCTGCAGGTCTTAAAACAATAAATTAAGAAGTGATAATGCCTTGCTCACTGTAGAATAGCTTGGGACAGGAGGGACCCCTGTGAAGTGGGTTCTGCTATAAATTCCAGGGTAGAGGTGAGAATTATAAAGGTCTAAGCACTGAACCCAGATTGAAGCTTCACCTTTGGCTTCATGACTTCCCTTCCAGGATGACCTCCTCAGTCCCAGCTATACTCCTATGGTTTTCCCCAAGTAGGAAGGTTGAGACTTTCCAAGTTGAGTAGATAATCCAGCAAGAACCAATAACATAGCATCTATTCTAGTCTGCATGCACAATATTTTATTTTAATTATTCCTTAGCATATAGCTTAGTTCTTGATTATTTTCTGATGAAAATAGTGCAGTTAATTCAGCCAGCTAATATTAATTAATTAAGTCATTAAGTTTTGTGAATGGGTCTGATAAGAATGGCACTGAAGGGTTTTTCTTGTATTTTAATGGAGATAAATCAAGAGCAAGTACTTACTGTATACCCAACTGGCTAAAGCTAATACCCTTTAATTTTAAATGTACATTATAGTCACATCCCAATCTGGCCTCAAGGACCTCCTATTCATCCCTTAAATTTTTTTTCCCAACATATAAAATGTAAATGCTTGTACATGTAGTCACTGATACAGATCTGGATAGTAATAGGCCACTTCTGGCATTACTTTAAACAGTATAAATCAGTAGAATACAAATACATTACCAACTGGCTCATGGTAATGAATTTTCCATACCTGAATCATTGCCATGATCATTAACTTAGGAAAGGCTAAAAATAATCAACAAACTGATTAAAGATTTATGAATGAAGCTTATCAAAGAAAGTGTAAAATAATTTGGAGTCACTTATCTTAGGGAAGAGAAATACCTGGCAAGGGGGGATGTGAGACTGCTCTCCTTAGGAAAGTTGGCTTGCAAGGTTGCCCTTTGATTGGTATCAGAGAATTTGGATTTTGAAAGTGTTCCCACTGTTCGGTAACTGATAAACATGGCTCACTGTGCATAGGCTGTTTGTGCAAACAATGTGGGTTATGCTGAAGCTCTGTTTTCTTTCTAGGAGCTAAGAATTTTGGTATGTGCTAAGCATAATATGCCTATGTGACCTACCCCAGCAATAATTTGGGTGCTGAATTTCTAATGACCACATTTTATACATGTTGTCATAACTGGATGCTGGAAGAATTCAGCATATCCTGTGTAACTCCACTTTGAGAGGACTCTTGGAAGCTTGAGCTTGGAAGTTCCTTCTTCTTGTTTTAAAATTTTATTGAAGTATAGTTGATTTACAATGTTGTGTTAATCTCTTCTATACAGCAAAGAGATTCAATTATACATGTGCATATTCTTTTTCATATTCTTTTCCATTATGGTTTATCACAGGATATTGAATATAGTTCCCTGTGCTATACAATAGGACCTTGTTGTTTTTCCATCCTATATATACTAGCTTGCATCTGCTAATCACAAACTTCATTCCATATGCCTTTCCTCTTTGCTGAT
Organism: Kogia breviceps; assembly: GCF_026419965.1. Lineage (NCBI taxonomy): Eukaryota > Metazoa > Chordata > Mammalia > Artiodactyla > Physeteridae > Kogia > Kogia breviceps. The sequence goes on along the minus strand of NC_081313.1, from coordinate 100,086,440 downwards.
TTTGTTTTATATACCTTTACTGCAATAAATCCTGGCTATATGCTGAGGCCTTATGTCCTTCTAATGAATGGCTGAAACTGGTGGTGGTCGTTGGGACTTTCATCACAAGAGGTCAATAAATCTGTCAGTAATTTTCATTAGTTAGGTTGTTTAGGGTGATGAGGAGGAATTTTGACCAGAATTTCTTTGCAAGAATGTTTATTGCAAAGCTACATAAGATTGTGAAGGATCAAGAAATGTTACAAACCACAGACCCATTTTTTTAGCTATTAGTCACTCTGGAACTGAGAATTCCCAGAATTAAACTGTGCAATAAGCATTTAAAGAAAGAAAATGATGGAATGCTTGGTGATTATTTCTCTGTCAGAAGCCCAAGAGATTGGGTTGGCTTCCCATCATCATATAGATAACACCCCTACTGGATAGAATTTTAGGCCAGGCTACCTCAGAGACAGGTGGCCTTTTTCATGTCAGGTGGTCTAGGCTTCTTTGCCCTTGATTTGGGCACAGCTTCTGGTCTAGTCATTTCTGGCCAGTGTATCAGAGACAGCATGGCTTGTATGTCACAAGGATAACAGAATTTGGGAGAATCAGTCTCTTGGGTTCACATTTAACTGACAGGGGCTTTCGTTGAGGCAGACACTTAGACCTTAATGGACTCTTCAGCTGTACAAACAAGAAGAGGTATACTGAGTGTATAGTTATTCTCTCTTTCTCCTGAAGCTAGGACCAGGGACATGGCATTAATTAAAAATTAATTAAAGAAAGGATACCTATTCTCGATAATAATTTATTGATGTTCTCCTAAGGGCAATGAGGCCGAGAAAGATAGGAGATTATAAAGTTCTGTGAGAGAAAGAACATGGCATCTGCTCCACCAATTCCTCCCCCCACCCCAAAAATAGTCTCTTGCAGTTTTGTCCATCCTTTTAAACTTTGTATAAATTGAATCATATTTTAGTTAGTCTTGCATATTTTCACAATTTACCTACAGTAATAGCAACTTTTCCTAGTTCCTTAAATGGACATCACATATATCATGCTCTGGCAATAGAGATTCACAACCAGACTAAAAATTCCAACTCCTGAAGATGCAGTGTTTAAATTAAATTAACAAGGACATGTCTAAAAAGTAACTAGATTCCCAAACTATGCCGAAAACATAAGGAGAAGAGGGGTGGAATTTGATTATAAAAATTAATTGTTGCCTTTGGACATTCTGTTCTTTAGAAGTAATACCAAAACATTCTTGAGAGGATCCTAAGCAGAAATACATTTCCTTTTTACTTATAGCCATAGTAGATGACTTAAGATAATTAAAATAATACAATTTCTGGAGAAAAACCATATAATCAATAGACATTACTGGCAAAATGACAATAGTAAGGGTTGCAGGGGTTTAAACTACAATGACATTCTGTGTTGAAAATGCTAATACATTTTGACAGTTATCGATGGCCCTTCTGCTTGGTAGTCTGTTAAACCTTTCCCAACTCTGACTACAGGGTATTCAAAAATAATAATTTTATTCATGTCAAGGGCAGATAACTGATTAAAGTAGCCCTGAGCGGAAAGAAATAATCATCAGAAAAAAAGTGAGAAGTTAAGTAATCATAATTGTAGAGAGTATAATTGTAGAGAGTATAATAATTATCTTAAAAAGCACATCATGAGATATAGAGGCAAATACATGGGAATTCTAACTTCAGTATTGCCCTAATAATGCCCAAATTAAGGCTTAGATATCATGGAGCTAAAATTGTACATTGTCATTGTGTTATATCTGAATCCCTGACTCTGAGAATCCATGAACATCATAAAATGGATGTCTTTTTTATATACTAAGTTTGGGGTTGTTTACTGCACCAACTACCTGGAATACTAGATTATGACTCTTCTCTCTTAGTTTCCCAGTATCCTTATTCATTCTCCTCAATGATTATATCATATGATCAAAACTTTCATTCACATTGTGCATGCAACAGATGATCAGCCAGTGCTTACTAGTAACCCCTGTAGTGGCAGAGTCATACCTTTAATCTCCCTTCCACTGGGAAGGACTTGCTTCCAGAATAAGCTTATTCAATAAATTTTAGTTCACCCAGCTCCCCAACCTCTGTGACAGCACAAATACTATTGTCTATTTGTTTAGGTGTTCACTTATATCTTCCATATTCCCTCCCCACTAAGAGCTCTTTTATTTAATTATTCAGCTAGCATTTATTGAAAACTTTCTCTGTGTCAAACACTATTACAGGCATTAATAGAACTTCCACTCTAAAGAATGATTCACAGATACTAGACAAGCATCATCGTCTGAAGTCTCTCTCTGCCTTCTCCTTCTCCCTTCCTTTATCTTTTATAGGTGTTACCTTTAATTATCACTTGCATTTCCAACTCTATTTTGGCATCTGCTTCTTAGAATAACACTTCTTAACCTTGTATATCTGAATAATGCTTATTCAAAATAAGTATAAAAGAAGGAAGAATTGACTATATTTTTAATAATGCACTCTTGGGAAAAGAAAGTGATGTGTTCTTTGTCCTTCATTACAGGAGACAAATATGATACTTATATGAGGAAGCTGACTGTTGAATTGGAATTTCTACTATGACTAAGCTTATACACAAAGTAATTATGGCCAGATCTGTAAACATTTAAGCCCATGCATGTGGAGTGAGTTAAGACCAAATTCTGGGTTCATCTTACATTGATGTTGCAGTGAATAGACTTTCCAGATTTTCCCTAGGAGGCATTCAAGTTACTCATCACCACTGACACCACTAACATCTCAAACCAGGTTGCCATTATTTCTACCTGCTTTTCAAGTTTAGAACCCTGAGTTTGATACCACTCCTGTGTGTTGCAGTTAAAGGCTGTCTACTTAATTCACTATTTCAATTGTTTATTTATCGTCCAGTGACTCTGCTAGATGACCATTTCCTGAAGAAAAGAAAGGAGCATGGCCGTTTTCTGTATTGCCATCACTTATTACAATGACTAGCACGTGATATGTCCCTGACACATCTAAGCAGAGTGAAAGTGTTTTATTATTTGACTTCTTAACAAATAAACTCTCTTTGATGAAATGAATTTTCCTCAGGTAATGACTTTGCTGCCTTAGATATCTAGTTGGGGATTTGTGTTAAGAAAAAAAGAAAAACAGCAACAAAAAGCTTATTGTAATGTGATATTTGAGGCATTACATCACTGAATTATTTCTGTGGTAGTGTAAGTGTCATTGTCAAAACAAGCTGAGGAAAAGTAAGTATGAACAAAGATGATATTTAGATTTGGTATGTTATTTGTTAGCCACACTCCCTCAATTACCGAAAATTATCGTAAGTAACTCTGCCAATACAAAGTGAAAGGTATTTCTTTCTCATTAATTATAGAGACATTCATTTCTTGGCATTCACTTATAATGTTAGCACTAAAAAATAGAAATTTAAAGGAGGAAAACAACATTTAAGGCTTCAGTTCTGGGTCAATTTTCTCAGAAGGTAGAATTCTTGAGCATATGGTTACTTGATTATATAAATTTATGGTTTCTGTCTATGATATTATATATCTATTAGTTGTACATTTTTTCCTTTTATAGAAGAAGCAAATACAAAGTTAGAAATAGCTCGAAATACAAAATGCTGGGTGGTAAGGTAAATAAGAATTTTATCTAGGGATGGGGAAAAATGAAATCATGTTTCTTCTGTTTCTATAGGCATTTAAATATACCTGAGGTTGTGATCTGCTTATGGAAGCATCTCATAGGAAATGCAGGGGAAGGGCCCATGGAAAATATTGAGACTTTATGTCCTGGGGGTGTAGCATCTTTGGGCAGGGTCCTGCTAGGATCAGTTTTAACTGTGAAGCCCAATCCAGATGCTCTTTTATCCTAATTCCTTATAAATCCATTCCTGCTTTTTTTTATATCTAGAGTCCTTTCTTTTTTCCTGCAGTGAAATTTGAATGTTTTTTATATCCACAGACTCAAAGAGAAGTCATCATATTATTTGTTTCAAGATTGGGTAGGGACTTGGGGCTGAGCTTGATGAGAGAATAGAGCTTTCTCCACCCAACACCACCACTACAGTAACTACTAGACAGTGCACAGAGAATTCACTAGGTACTCAACTGTCATAAGACCAAATCACCTCCTTCTAAAACATCAAATGGTTTCTGAAGGAGGAGGGAGATATGCAATTAATGCCATCTGGCAACAAGAAGTGCTTCATACACACCAGAGAGAAAGGGGTGCCAGCACCTCCTATACATCATGGGTGCTGAGGTAGGGGTCAAAAAAGGTGAAGAGGTGTGGAGGCCCTAATTGCGGGAGAGGTCAGTGCCACAAGGGCAGGAGGGAGCCCCCAGGACACTGGAAGCTCTAATTTCTTCAGGTAGGGTAGAGTTCATTAGCAGAGACCTATACCTGAGATGCCTTCCAGGGATCAGCTAGTAGTATAGTAGGTCAACTTTTCTTGCTTCTGGCTCTATATAATACTTCTCATATTTTTATTTATTGAAAAATAAGAATATTTTATATGTTGTTTGATAATTCCAGTATTTTAAGTCACTATGAGTCTTATGCTTCTATCTTCTTCATTAAGCCTGAGTGTTTTATGGTTTTTTAAAATGTTATTATCTTTCCTGGAAGTTTATCACTGGGAATTCTCTGAAGCTTGAATTGAAAGTGGGTCCTTATAGAATCAACTTATAATGGCTTCCATTAGGCACTTGAAAATACTTCCTTCCACCAGGGCCACTTTGAGGCACATTCTCACTGTGAGATCTTTCAGATCTTTCAGGTTATGTGGATTCCAGCTAAAAACTTACGCGAGAGCCAATTTAACATGGAAAATCCTTTGGAAGAATTTTTCCCCTTTAGTAAGATTTCAAGGCAGATTATATTCTTTACAGCACCCTGGGTGTGTATCTGTGGTTTTAGGTCTCCCTTACTCTGATGGACAGGATCTTTTGGACTGGGGGTTTCTCCTAACATATGTTATAATTTGGGTAGGCTCTGGACTTTTATCCCCAGCCCTAGGCCTTGAACAGCCATGAAAAATCAAGTCATAGGTATTATATAGGGCAATTTCCCTTAAGGTGAAAGCCGAATTTAGAGTTCCACTTGTGTTCTAGACTCTATAGAGCAGGGCTTGGCAAACTTTATCTGTGGGCTATATAGTAAATATTTTAGAATTACTAGACCACATACTTACAGACTACACAGTTCCTGTCATATATTCTTCACTTTCTTGTTGCTTAGTTTTTCTTATAACCCTTTAAAAATGTAAAATTTATTCTTAGCTCTGGGTCATTGTTTTTATTTAGCCCATTATTAATAGACTTCTGCTTAAGAGTCTGAATTCCTCTTTCACTTAATTTTTGGCCTCTGAGTTTCTTCATAGTTTACTGATATATTTTTAAGTCTATAAAATTTTTTTCTGGCATTTTTAATGGTTTTCAGTTATATGTCTGTTGGGACATCCCATTACTGCTGAAAATAGAAGTTTTAGTCTTATGCAGCCTATAAATATTTATTTAAATTAATGCTCACATTTGCCATTTTCTATTCTTACTGTGTTTTTCTTCTATCTCAGACCTTCTTTTTGGCATAAACTTCTTTCTCTTTAAAATATATACTTTAGCTATTCCATTGGTGACAGTCTGTTGGTGGTCAAATTCTTGCAATATATATTCTTTTAAAAAGATTTTTTCACTGTGCAATTATATGTTCCCTTTTCTTTTCTTCAACCCTTTGAAGATACTGTGGATTTAATTTTACTCACCCTGAATAAGGATATATTCTTCATTCAGATTCTGGAGATGTATTTTTTAAATCAATTTCAGGAAATTTTCAGCTATTACTTCTTTGAATTATCTATGTCTCATTCTATTTCTTTGTCCATTTGAATACTCCAATTAGATATATGTTAGATCTCTCAGTGTCCTCTGTGTCTTTACTTTCTCATTCATTCTGTCTCTACCTTCCTTTTTCCCTGTTCCCCTTCCTCCCTCTCTGGCTTCCTGGTAATTTCCTCTATTTTCTAGTTCTCTCATACCCTCTTTGGTTATATAATGTTCTGCTGCTCAATTCATCCATTGTATGTATCTTTAAAAAATTTCTAATCATTATAATCTTTGTTTCTTTAAGTTGTATTTTTTTAAATGTATATTCACTCATCGTTTTGAGTGGTTTCTCATTAGTTGTTCATGTTGCTGATCTTTACATTTAAAAAATTGAACATGATGGATTTTATAGCTTGTGTTTGATAATTACAATATCTGAAGAGTTTAAAAGTATATTTGTGTTGTTGGTTATTTTACTCACTCTATCTTATGGTGTGTTTTCTTTCTTCTTTTTCATTTGACAGTTTAAAGCATTTGGGGGACATTCCATGTGGTAATTCTATGAGGCCTAGAATGAGAGGATTGGTTTTTGTCAGGTACCTGGTGCTTACCCAATACAGGATAGTTGATTTAAATTAATTTCATGATTTAGGATTTTTGAACCATGTGGGTAGTAAGCCTTTAAATGTCATTCCTGCATGTAGTCTGACTTTTTTAAAAAAATAAATTTATTTATTTATTTTTGGCTGCGTTGCGTCTTCGCTGCTGCATGCAGGCTTTCTTTTCTCCAGTTGCGGTGGGCAGGGACCGCTCTTCGTTGCAGTGCACGGACCTCTCATTGCGGTGGCTTCTCTCGTTGCAGAGAATAGTCTTTAGGCCTGCATGCTTCAGCAGTTGCGGCACACAGGCTCAGTAGCCGTGGCTCATGGGCTCCAGAGTGCAGGCTCAGTAGTTGTGGCACAGGGACCTAGTTTCTCTGTGGCATCCTCCTGGTCCAGGGCTCAAACCTGTGTCCCCTGCATTGGCAGGCAGATTCCCAACCACTGCACCACCAGGGAAGCCCTGACTTTTGAACAAGTATTCTCAGGGAAGAACGTTCTATTTCACTCTATTCATAACGAAAGTAGGGATTAATAAATTTTGTTCCTATTTCCATTGGCAGAGATTGTTTATTTTTCTAGCTTACTTTTTCACTGAGAGTAAACCTCTTCAGAAATATGCACTTTAAGGGTTTTCTCCATTCAGACTTTCTATTAGCCATTTTTTTTTTTTTTTTAATAATGAAGCTCTTTGTTGCCAAGAATATGCAGATACCCTCAGGTGCTGCTGTTCTGTTATTTGTGTGTTTGCTTTTTTTCTGGTCTCTTCAGACTCTATTCTTTTTTTTTCCAACTGTACTTTTAAATGGACATCTTTACTATTTTCACTGGTATATTTGGGTATTTGGGAGCATGAACATTTTTTAAATTTGTAGGATTTCCCAGAAAAGAAATCTTGTGTTGGCATCTTACTTTAACTCTTTTTTTGTTGTTGTTCAGAGAAGACAAAATACTTAAGATGTAGGATTAAATTCTTTATTGGAATCAGTTACTGTTATCATGATCTTAGGAAATAACTTACATTTAGAATTTCTATTTCTTTATCAACTAAATTAGGGCCCTATTAATACTAGCCTCACAGTGTTGTATGTTGGTGTATATGAGGTAGTGGGTGTTAACATACTTTTCAAAACCATAATGCACTGTACAAACCTTGGGTAATATTATTATTATTATTATTAACATAATTACTATTTTCAACATGCCTCAATCAAGTTCTCTAAACCAAAAAATAAAACCTTTGCTAATATATAATTGTAAATTTACAATGTTTCAGATACAGAAAAAGAAAAATATTCCTTCGAGGGCCTTACGAAATTCAAAACCATTTTTTTTTTTTTTTGGAGGACAAAACAGAACAAAATACACATCCACAATCAGAATGAAAATGTATTTGTGTTTGTTTATCACTTAGAAAAATAATAAAGTCAAATAAAGCCAATAGTTCTTTTATAATACATGGTTAGCTTTGATAATGTCTCAGGGAAGAAAACAAACAAACAAAAATTCTCTTATTACTAAGTCAAAGAAAAAGACAAATGTAGACTTTCTCAATATAAAAGGCTATTTGACAAGTGAGTTAGAATTAACCTCCCATAGAATGTTTAATAAACAACATATTCAATTATTATCTTCATGTTGTGGTATGTAATACCATTTATTTACAGAACTTTTAAGATGTTTAATAACATTTTTAATTACATAGTCTATCTTTTCCTTATTTTCTGCAAAAGGTTTTCATGTAATTTTAAATTGTAATTATTTTCACTGTTTACAATTATGTATTGTGTTTTTGTGCTACATTATTTACTTGCCTGAAAAAGAATTTACTACTTCACCTTCTAGCAAGGGTAATACAGGAAGACAACCTTCTTTCTTGATCATAAATTATTGAAAGTTCATTTGATCACAAATATGTCTTGTTTCATGATTATAGGTAGAGCTATGGCTTTTATTGTTAACATTGTTTTAATATGTGTTCATTTTTTGGTTAATTATTTGGTAAAGGACCAAAGCATTTAATATCAGAGTCATAAGGAATATGACCAATTTAGTTCAATAGAAATTTTTTCTGATTGGGTAAGTTTAGAAAATTTATGAGAGGAAAAATAGGACCTGCTTCCAAAAGCAAATTGAAAACAGCAATTCATTCTGAATCTTATTTCAATTTGAAACACATTTTGAAAAGTTTTTATTTAGCTAGTTTTAGGAAGATATCTTAAAAATTCTTCTATTTCTTAAATGGTAACTAAGTAACACTTCTCTTTCAGGTACACTTCTAAGCACTTAATAATGTTAATATCCTTAAATATCTTAATACCCTTTGTATCTGTTTCCTACAGATGAGAATGCAAAGAACATAGTGTTAAAAACTTGCACAAGGTTATTTAGCTAATAGAGAGTAAAGTCAGAATTTGAACACAGTTTTGGCATCTCTATATTGCCTCCAACCAAGTGTTTTAAAAACTAATTTAAAATTTTCTGTCCATATTGATGAAGTACTCTTCACTTTTCTTGAATGATCAATGTTAAAAGTATTTGGATTTTAAAAGAATGCTTAATAGATCAAATGAATTTTTATTGATGTGACTTCAGTAAATATAGAAAGCAAAATGAAGAATGTGAGGCAACTTAAAGGAACACATTTTTATATATGGGCACAACCAGGGAGCATGTTCTTACAAAGAAGTAGTTCCTGAATTTTCCAGCTATTCTCCAGTGTCACAGTTCTGACTCTGTTTTCTCCCTAAATGCATTGACCAAGACAGCCTTAATATTCACGTCAGTGCCATTAAATTTTAGACAGACTTCTTGATGATAGGGCCCTGACCTGTTTTTCTGGGAGCATTTACCTGAGGAAACTTGCCATTGTAAATTCTTTCTCTGCCTCTTTGAAATGTGAATCTCTTTCCAGGCTCTTGAGAGTTTTATAATACAACCCCGGACTATCTTTCTGGAGTACCTGGGAAGCCCTCCCTTTGAAATGTAATCATCAATAAAGATAGGTACCCTGTAGTGGGATTGCAGGGTCGTATGGTAGTTCTATTTGTAGTTTTATAAGGAGACTCTATACTGTTCTCCATGGTGGCTGTATCAATTTACATTCCCACCAACAGTGCAAGAGTGTTCCCTTTTCTCCACACCCTCTGCAGCATTTATTGTTTCTAGATTTTTTGATGATGACCATTCTGACTGGTGTGAGGTGATACCTCAGTGTAGTTTTGATTTGCATTTCTCTAATGATTAGTGATGTTGCGCATCCTTTCATGTGTTTGTTGGCAATCTGTATATCTTCTTTGGAGAAATGTCAGTTTAGTATCTCTGCCCATTTTTTGGATTGGGTTGTTTGTTTTTTTGTTATTGAGCTGCATGAGTTGCTTGTAAATTTCGGAGATTAAACCTTTGTCAGTTGCTTTATTTGCAAATATTTTCTCCCATTCTGAGGGTTGCCTTTTGGTCTTGTTTATGGTTTCCTTTGCTGTGCAAAAGCTTTTAAGTTTCATTAGGTCCCATTTGTTTATTTTTGTTTTTATTTCCATTTCTCTAGGAGGTAGGTTAAAAAGGATCTTGCTGTGATTTATGTCATAGAGTGTTCTGCCTATGTTTTCCTCTAAGAGAGTGATAGTTTCTGCCCTTACATTTAGGTCTTTAATCCATTTTGAGCTTATTTTTGTGTATGGTGTTAGGGAATGTTCTAATTTCATACTTTTATGTGTACCTGTCCAGTTTTCCCAGCACCACTTGAGAAAACCATAATTCAAAAAGAGTCATGTACCAAAATGTTCATTGCAGCTCTATTTACAATAGCCAGGACATGGAAGCAACCTTAGTGTCCATCAACAGATGAATGGATAAAGAAGATGTGGCACATATATACAATGGAATATTACTCAGCCATAAAAGGAAATGAAATCGAGTTATTTGTAGTGAGGTGGATGGACCTAGAGTGTGTCATACAGAGTGAAGTAAGTCAGAAAGAGAAAAACAAATACTGTATGCTAACACATATATATGGAATCTAAGAAAAAAAAAAAGGTCCTGCAGTACCTAGGGGTAAGACAGGAATAAAGACAAAGACCTACTAGAGCATGGACTTGAGGACATGGGGAGAGGGAAGGGTAAGCTGTGACATAAAGTGAGAGAGTGGCATGGACATATATACACTACCAAACGAAAAATAGATAGCTAGTGGGAAGCAGCTGCATAGCACAGGAAGATCAGCTAGGAGGTTTGTGGCCACCTAGAAGAGTGGGATAGGGAGGGTGGGAGGGAGGGAGATGCAACAGGGAAGAGATATGGGAACATATGTATATGTATAACTGATTCACTTTGTTATAAAGCAGAAACTAACACACCATTGTAAAGCAATTATACTCCAATCAAGATGTTAAAAAAAAAGGAGGAAAAGCCATAGTATCTCTAGTAGGATATCTTCATTGGTCATCACAATTACTGATAAGAATGATTACCTTTTTGTTTTCTTGTTTGTAAAAAAAAAAAAAAAAAAAAAGTTAGGTCCCCTGCCCTCTGGTCTCTGAAGGAGGGTAGGAGCCCAACTTTGATAAGTGCCAGTTAGCAAACACAGATGACCTCATCACTTTGACCAGCCTCCTCCCTCAGCAACCTCTAGCACTTTTCCACTAGCTCATACCTCTCCCTAGTGTTTAAAAACAAAAGTTTTCTGTTTCAGTTGAATTGAGGTAATTCTCTCTGCCCCACTGCAGAGTCTAGATCTCCATTGCAGTTGATTTGAATAGTCTTCCTTGCTGTTTTAAACAAGTGGCCAGTGCAGTTTTTCTTCTACAGTATCACTGTACTGTGCCATAGCTCTGGAATATGGAGATGGACTGTTTATAAGAAAGATTTGTATATATTGTTGACTGTCTAGATTGTTTTCTTTCTTTTTTTTCCTTTTTACTTATTATCTTAGCTAGTACCATCTGATAATTTTTCTTTGATGTGATTCAGCATATGGAGACTCAGAGATTGTAGTGTTCCTGGAACACAGCAAATTAGGATATGTTCCCAACTAGAAGAAATATGATTCTTTAGTTTTTTTAATTCAACAAGTATTTATATAAGTATTCATGCAACTAATATTTATTGTGCAAGTCCCAGCCACCTTTATAAGTGCAAGGCTTATATGTACTGGTGGATGAGTGAGACAAATTCCCTGATCTCAAAGGGCTTGCACTCGATTCGGATGTTTTAAGTTACGCAAACAAAACAAGGCCTTCCTCACATTGTTTAAGGGTTAATAAAATTCTAAACTGAAAAGGATGTGTATTGCATTTTGAGCTTTTGACAAGTGTTGGTAAATATATGCAGATAAGGTAATGTTTACTGTCAGTAAAGCACTGCAGTCTGGCATTCTTTCTGCATATTCTCTTCCTTTATGTTCCACTCTTATCTTCTACAAAAGGCCATTAACTGCTGATATTCACTTTATCAGTTATGACACTCAGCTCTGGCTTGACATAATTTGTCCTATGCAAATCCTTAGGGCTGCTAAGTGGAGCAGAATGCTGAGTTCTTGAGGAGAGAGAGAATTTCCCATTTTAGAACACAGAAACTTGCACATGACATTGAGTGAGAAACAAGAAGAAAAAACTCTTTATGGGACAAGCAAAATTAAGGAATAGTTAGGAGTTTGTAAAAAAGTCAATCTTCTTACATCATGATAATTTCCTGATAACATCCTAATTTGCATATATTAAAACATACCTAGAATTTTCTTACTTAAATGTTCACTATCTTTGCATCACGATTGTATTTCTTTAACTTGTTATAGGATAACTACTTCATCTAAATGCTACTGTATTTTTGAAGTGTGATAAAATCATTTTGTGAAATCAATAATGGTATTTATTTTCATTTCCATCCTAAATGTAATGCATGCTCATTACTAAGTATATTACAAACTGAAAAATAATTTGAATTTTTTGTATGTGTGCCACACAATTTCTAGGTAACATTTCAGTGTACTTATTTATGTGACTTGATAGTATACTTTAAAAACTATAGTAGTTAGAATAGACTTCACTATATTGGTGTATAGGTGTTAAATAATGAGAAAGGACAAGTCTGAAACTAAATGTCTTTCAGGAAGAAAATCTATTTTTGAGAGGAATTGCATGCAAAACAACTTTGTTGTGCTGTAAGCTTTAAATTAAATCTTGTTACCAGCAAGAAAGTTACAAGCTATTGATTTCCTTAGCCATTAATTCACTCAAAGCATTATCTCAGTGTCTACAAAATTTAGCTGCTTTAATTTACTTATCAAAGCTAAGGATAATCAACTTCCTTTCCCCTTTTACTAAACAAATCAATAGTAATTTTCTCTAATCATTTAATATTGTATTGCAACGATCTCATAGAATCCTGGCTGGTCCCTTCACATAAAACACATACACACACACACACAAACAAACAAAGATAATAAATCATTATTTTAGTTTCATAAAGGGTGACTCAAAATATGGTGAAACCATTGCTTTGCATACAGTGATACCACTGACCATCTAATTTTTGTGTGGGGTTTATTTTTTTCCTTTGCTTATGTGTGTCTCTGTGTATATGACAGGAGTAATAGTTGAAAAAACTGAAGTACATTGAGTTGTCCTTCATGTCTAAATATTGAATTTGATTGACATCAAGTTCAACATTGAATTTGATTTATATCAAATTCAACTTATATAACAAAGAAAACCAAACCTTTTCCCAGCTATATAAATCTAAACCTTTTGTTGTGATATTAGCATTCATTCTTCTTTGGCCTTTGTCTGAATACTATGAACACATTGCTCTTCTTTATTTAGCCATATTACTGACTAACCTCATCCATGCTCCAAGTTTTAACACGAATCTCAAGGAGACATCCACTACCCTATCTATCCTTGAGCCTCCTTGAATCTCAGCTGTGTGATATTGTAATGGATAATAATGGAAGCAACAATGAAACCATCTTTTATACATGAGCTATATTTCTACTTAAGCTACGCATAAGCTTGGAAAAATACTTCCATACGTATTACCTTGTTTTACCTTTGAGGTTGGTAGGGAAGGTAATACTTTTCCTGACATGTCATCTATATAGATTCCTTAATAGTGCTTCAAGCCTAACATTGACAAAATTGACCTCATATGACTCCCCACTCATTCATTTCTATCAGAGTAATCCAGACTAGACAACTTTGTTGCCTCTCTAATTATTCTCTTCCTCTCACCTGTTCTGTCAGAATATACTATTGTTTGATATAGCTCTTCATTCTGTAGCTTCTCTACTTCCACATCCCTTCCCCATTTTCAATCTTCATCTTTGCATAGTTAACCCATTCTAACAGCCTCCAGATTGTTTCCTTGGTTCTAGAATTTTCTGTTTTTATACTACATATTAAAACCAAGCCATCTTCATAGTCTGGCAATTTTAGCAGCCAGGCTAATAGAAAATCTGTTTTTTACTTTCTTTTGCATATATTCAAACTCTTCCTGGGCATCTAAGGAACCATGTACTCTGGCACTTCTCATTTTATTATCGTTTACTATATCCCAAAACATCCTTCTAATTTCAGTCAAATTTGTTTCTTTAGAATTGTTCTCACACATATTTTCATTCTGACACCTGGGTTTTTCCTTATGGTGCCTGACTCACTTAACAAAGTGTCTCTATTCATCTCTTCCTATCTGTTCTTATCCATACCTCAAAGTCTAATCCCACTTTCTCAAATCCTTCGGCATCAAACTGAACTCATCTTCCAGACCTTAATTTTTGTACTGTAGAGTTTAGCTCTTTATTTTTCTTTTTTGTAGTTTATTACACTCACTTGGAGGTCATACTGTGAATACTATTCTTTTCTATGTAATGTTAACCATTTGAATTGTGTGTTTTGGAAAACGAGATGGTATGTTTTATGAAACCACAAGGAAATCTTTTCTCTCCTCCCCTGCAGGCACTGTATACATGTGCCACATCTTCTTTATCCATTCATCTGTGGATGGTACATTTAAGTTGCTACCAGGTCTTGGCTATTATAAATAGTGCTGCAATTAGCATTGGGGTACATGTATCTTTTTGAAGTATGGTTTTCTCTGGGTATATATATATATATTGCTGGATCATATGGTAGCTCTATTTTTAGTTTCTTAAGGAACCTCCATACTGTTCTCCATAATGGTTGTATATATGGTTGTTATATGGTTGTTATATTCCCACCAACAGTGTAAGAGGGTTCCCTTTATTCTAGACCTTCTCTAGCATTTATTGTTTGTAGATTTTTTCATTATGGCCATTCTGACTGGTGTGAGATGATATCTCATTGTAGTTTTGACTTGCATTTCTCTAATACTTAATGATGTTGCACATCTTTTCATGTGCCTATTGACCATCTGTATGTCTTCTTTGGAGAAATGTATAGTTAGGTCTGCTGCCCATTTTTGATTAGATTGTCTGTTTTATTTATTTGTTTATTTTTTTGATACTGAGTTGCATGAGCTGTTTGTATATTTTGAAGATTAATTCCTTGTCGGTTACATCATTTGCAAATATTTTCTCCAATGCTGTGGATTGTCTTTTTGTTTTGTTTACGGTTTCCCTTGCTGTACAAAAGCTTTTACGTTTAATTAGGTCCCATTTATTTATTTTTGTTTTTATTTTCATTACTCTAGGAGGTACATCCAAAAAGATATTGCTGCAGTTTATGTCAAAGAGTGTTCTGCCTATGTTTTCCTCTAAGAGTTTTATAGTATCTGGTCTTACATTTAGGTCTTTAATTCACTTTGAGTTTATTTTTCTGTACTGTGTTAAAGAATGTTCTAATTAAATTTTTTTATATGTAACTGTCCAGTTTTCCCAACGCCATTTATTGAAGAGACTGTCTTTTCTCCATTGTGTATTCTTGCCTCCTTTGTCATGGATTAATTAACCATAGGTGCGTGTGTTTATTTCTGGGCTTTCTATTCTGTTCCATTGGTCTATATTTCTGTTTTTGTGCCAGTACCATACTGTTTTGATGACTGTAGCTTTGTATTATAGTCTGGAGTCAGGGAGCCTGATTCCTCCAGATGCATGTTTCTTTCTCAAGACTGCTTTGGCTATTTGGGGTCTTTTGTGTCTCCATACAGATTTAAATTTTTTTTGTTCTAGTTCTGTGAAAAATGCCATTGGTAATTTGATAGGAATTGAATTGAATCTGTAGATTGCCTTGAGTAGTATAGTAATTTTGACAATATTGATCCTTCCAATTCAAGAACATGGTATATCTTTCCATTTGTTTGTGTCATATTTGATTTCTTTCATCAACAATTTAACTATTTTAAAGTGTGTGACTCAGTGGCATATACTAAATTTACAGTGTTGTACAACCATTACTTCTGTGTATTTCCAGAACATTTTAATCAACCTAAAAGGAAATACTGGACCCATTAAGCAGTCACTTCCTATTTTCCCTCTCCAAATGGGCCCTGATAACCACTAATCTGCTTTTTGTCTCTATGAATTCATCTATTCTGGATGATTCATTTACATGGGATCATACAATCTGGCTTTTTGGGTCTGATTTATTTCACTTAATATAATGTTTTCAAGGTTCAGCCATGTGGTAGCATGGATCAATACTTCATTCCTTTTATCATTGAATAATATTCCATTGTTTGGCTATACTATATTTTGTGTATCCACTCCATAGCTGATGGACATTTTGCTTGTTTCTACTTTTTGACTACTGTGAGCAGTGCTGCTGTGACCATTTGTGGATAATATTTGTTTTAACCCTAGTTTTCAATTATATATATGTGTGTGTGTGTGTGTGTGTGTGTGTGTGTGTGTGTGTGTGTGTGTAATTGTTGGGTCATATGTTGATTCTACATTTAATTTATTGAGGAGCTATCAAACTCTTTTCCACAGAAGCTGAACCACTTTACATTCCCACCAGCCATGTCTGACAGTTCTAATTTCACCACATCCTCACCAACACTTGTTTTATTTTCCATTTTTGTAAAAAACACATTTTTTATTATAGCCATCCTAGTGCATGGGAAGTATAATTTTTTGTGGTTTACACTTGAATTTCCCTAATATCTAATGACAGAATATTTTCTCATTTACTATTGGCCTTGTGTATATCTTCCTATTCTTAATATTCTAAATTATCCTATGATTCTAACATCTTTAATCTACAGCATAAATTAATTCAACCTATATCCTTCCAAGGATTATCCCTAGGCTAATGCTGAATGATGTAATAAAAAAATTTTATTTAAAAGGCTTTTTAAATTAACATTCAGGGCAAAGAACTGTGTATGTAATTCAATCAAGTGTTTATTTTTCACTAATTTTTATGTACCATTAATTGATAATTTTGTGCTCTTCAAATGACATGAAATGAGAAATAAAACATATTTTCCTAAAAACTATTCAGTAACTAAAATAAGGTTCAAGTGTCTTGCCTCTTTTTCCCCAATTTTTTTCCAAAAAATTTTAACTCAGTTCAATAAACCAATGGGTAGTTATGTCTTGGGTGTCCTGAGATGGCAATCTCTTCTCTAAAGACATTTAATGATAAACAATTTTATCTTTAGATTCCCCCCACCTTCATTATTATTTCCTGTTCTATTACTATCTTTCACATCCCTATCATTTTAGTCAGAAACAGATTTGTCTACTCATTAAGATTAATATTCTGTCCAGAAAGGTGAGACAAATTGTATTCTGATGACTCTCTTTCTCATGACCTTAATTATCTCTCAAAGATTTTTTCTTCCATACAAGCCTCAACAAATTAGAGAGAGCATGAGATAGGGCTTTGCCTATGTTTAGGTAGGTAGTAATGCAAATCTGACTCTTTCAAGTTATGTGATCAAAATTTGGTGTGCTATGGTGGAAAGTGGTGGACTCCCAGCTTTGAGAGTGGCCTTTTCCATGTGGATGGGATGCATTGCTGGAGGCAGTGGTGGGACTTGCTTCAGCCACACTGATTTCCTCTAAGATTCCCTTGAGAAGAAAGAGCAGGTGAATTCTGCTTTTACTTCTCGTTCCAGATTGTTCTTTGTTTTCGCCATAAGTTTTATAGTTTTCATTATAAGTGTTTACCACTTTCAAAAGAAGAATGTGGTAAATGTGAGTATTGCAAAGAAAAGTTAGAGCAATTTGTTCCCAAATGATTTCTACCCCTCTCCCATGGCCCCAGTTGATACTTCATAATGGATTGAATTTACCATAAGCAATAGTGTATGTTTACTGAATGTGATGGACTGGCACACTTTAAAAATATGAAGCAAATTTCACTTGTGATACCTGAAATTTTCTACTGTACAGAAGAGTCCTGTAGATAATTAATGCAGTTAATCAACTGTGGATGTAACTGGCTACTTTGGAAAGCAATTATTCACTTCACTGTCATATGAGAGCAGAGAAGACAAAATACATACAAATTAGAGACCTGTCATTGTAATTGAGGTTATTGTAGAGAAATATTCTCTATATTGGACATTTAAGATAACCCTGAATCAACATAGGCATATTAGAGATGACTATTTTGAAGCTTTAAAAAAATACTACTTTTGGTTTACTCAACCAAATTTGCTTAAAACTTTGAGGGAAACTTAATATTAGGCAAATCTAAAGATGTTAGGCAATCCTAAATGATATTAAAAACAATTTTTTTTTAATTGTAGTGTTCATTGGGGTTACTTCCAGAGAATTAGGAATTTAGAGAATTTCACTTCTCCTTTATTGTATAGAGATTAAAAAATTTAAATATACAAATATTTATAGCTTAAATAAAATTAATTAGCTTTGGAAACAAGTTGGTAAATATACAGATAATTTGCCACTATTCAAAGTTCAGAAACTCTGCTTTTCATTGGCTGCAGAAACAAATCATTAAGGAAGAAATCCCTGATGGGTATTTTCTGACAGATGGTCATATGCTGAAGTTAATACTTACTATTTCCATGCTTGGAAAGTTGCTTTCCTTTAGAATTAATTTCCAAACTGTGATTCATTTGTAATTTACTGGAAAAGACAAAGTATGGTAGAGTTCATTAAGGAAATGAAAGAACAATGCATCTACTTATTTTTGGCGTAAGATATACCCTTTAGATCTCCAAACAAAAGAATTATGTATGGTTAATAAATGGGTATTAAAACAAAGCCAATTAGTGTATTCCACAGAGACTTGTTTATAACTATGTCACTGGGGCAAAACAGTCAAAGTTCTATATCAGGACCTTTAGAAAAGTCCCCTGAGTATGCTTCAGAGAGTGTATGTGCTGAAGACCAGCTTCTCCAGTGAAAGGCCAATAAAACTAAGAACAGTGATAGGCTGAAAGTGCTTTTTCTTGCAGTTGTAAATCATGTTCTGCACAGTGACAAGGTTTGTGCAGCTTTACTTATTTCTTCTTCCTGGTGATCCATATAACCTTACATAAAACAGTGCTGTCATAAAGAAGGAATCAATCAAAAAGGATGTTAGGAGTGTGAAGGGCTTGTTAAAGTTGCCCATCCATTCAGTCATTCATATAACAGACATTTTTCAGCATCTGTAATGGGTTAGAAATATTGTTAGAAATTAATATATCATGATATTTCCTCAAGGATCTAGTAGTCTAGTAAACTGATGGAATCAAATAAGTACACCAGTATTTTAGTTTCTAATAAAGATATTTAGAGGATATTATAATTGGGTATAAGGGAAGGAGAGGTCACTTTTTTCTGCAAGAGACAGAAAATACCTTATAGGGAGGTGACAAGAATATGTGTATTAATTAATTCAACAATAATTTTTAGATTGTCTCATATTTTCTAATCTGGAGGTACAACAAGAAGGTACAATCTCTGTCTTCAAGAAGCTTATAGCATCTTGAAAAATGGATAGTTAGCCCTAGCAGACAAGGGGGATAAATGTATATTCCATGTGGAAACACAGAGGCTTTGAGTATGTTTGGTCATGTTAGTGTGTCTTCCACACTCATCTGTCACTTCGAGCTTAAACTGCTAGAGCTTCTCTCACCCTGCCCCCAGGGAAATAATGCTCAGTATGTTTTCTTTTTCATGTTTTTTTTCCCCCCTGTGGAAAAAGACACTGGCTGGTGAGTAGAAGATAAAAAGACTTTAAAAAATTAAAACATGCTCTGACCATCAGTCTCAGGTATTACCCAAGTAGTGATGAGTTGAGCTACATTTGTAGTTCACTGACACAGCAGAATAATCAGTCAGTGATGGCTCTGGAGCACAGGAGACTTTGTATAGAACTGTGGATTGTGGGCAGGCTTTTCCACGTAACAAGATGAGCTGAGGAGAGAAGGCACATCAAGAATTTGAAAAGAACGGAGCTGACTTACCGAGGCAGAAATTAGAGACCATGCATTAAAGGACAACTTAATTATTTCTAATTCAGAGATTCACTCCCTGTGGTCTGAGTTGTACTTCTAACCCACATCAGAATCTGTGAGTGGTTCATACCTTTGTCACTAGCATCTCCTTCCATTTTTGGCTTTAGATATTTTGGGTGGGTTTCTGTTGCTTTTATCTAAATGTAGCAGGGGATGTTGGCAGATCTCTAGGTAGTTTTGCAAGGCCGATAAGTAGAAAACAGTACAAGTCCTGAAAGAAAGGCAGGACCATAACATGAACAGTTGTGTGTGCTGTGATTAGGAATTTGGACCTTATATTATGAAAAATGAAAATCACTGCAGGCTTCCAAGCAAAGAAGTGGTATGATCATTATATAAGGGTCACTTGGGTGCTTTGGAGGGGTCATAAATGGAGGTAGAGGATGACACTGGTTAAAAGAGGTATTAAGAGTCTGTAGTAAGGCAGCAGCTGTGGGAATATAAGGAAGATATTTAAGACATGTCAATGTTGTGGAATTTACATGATTTGGACACTGATTTCGTGAAAGGGGGGAATAAAATATTACTCTAATGACAAATGAATGCTAGTACTTTATCAATAAAGGAAATCCTGGAAACAGTGGTATATTTGAGGGGAAAAAAATGAGTGCAGTTATGGAGGTGTTAAGATTGGGATGTTCCTTCAGTTACAATTCAGTCAAGGAAACAAGGTGCAGTAAAAGTAATTTGCGGGGGCTTCCCTGGTGGCGCAGTGGTTGAGAGTCCGCCTGCCGATGCAGGAGACACGGGTTCGTGCCCTGGTCCGGGAAGATCCCACATGCCGCGGAGCAACTAAGCCCGTGAGCCATGGCCGCTGAGCCTGCGCGTCCGGAGCCTGTGCTCCGCAACGGGAGAGGCCACGACAGTGAGAGGCCCGCATACCGCAAAAAAAAAAAAAAAAAAAAAAAAAAAAAGTAATTTGCGTTTGCAAATGTCTTAAGAGTTTCAGTGAAGAGAAGAAATCGACACAGGAAGTTAAGCAGGAAAAGAACAAATGGATGATAAGCACTTCCTAAGATTATGCTTACTAAGTTACACCTATACTTTTTAATTTTGTCCTTTTAAAATTGTAACAGCTGTCATTTAAAGACTTTATGTCAGGAGCTGGATAAAAAATTAAATTCATGTGTGTACTGTTTGATTTTTCCTAGTAACCATCCTCTAAGGCAACTATTAATATCATCATTTTACAGATGGGGTAACTTGGATACACAAAGTCTAAATAACTTGCACAGGGTGATAGTAAATACAGGAAATATTCGAGCCACTGAGGCTACTTCTGTCAGACTCCACAGCTTGTGCAATGAATGATTGCTGTGCATTGCCTTCCAAATACCAAATACCAGGTAAGCTAGAGAAGGCACAACTGTCCATAACATTCACCATGCCCATTTGTCATTTGAACGTTTTAATTCTCCTGTACCCCAGAGAAGCTTTCTTGTAACTCTGTGGGCTGGGCGTGAGTGAGGAGGGTAAGAAGTGAGAAGTTCCATGGCAGGAAAGCAGATTTAAGAACAGAGAATGAAATGGTGATATTTTTCTCCCCTATAGTCTCTGGGGTTGCAACAACTGAACCTTAGTGTTAGCCTAAGACGCATGGAACAGAGGAGCTGTGGTGGCTGCTTGTACCCCACAGTGTCACATTGGACAGGTTGGGAGAGAGAGTGTATAAGATGCTATTTAATTCTGTATGAGAATTATTTATTTTTGACAGGTGACAGCATAGGACACAAACTTGAGAGCTGCTTTTTATTTGTACTTTAAGTGTAAGACCAATCTTTCTATGCTGCAGAGAGGAGAATAGTTACTTTTTATTAAATACTATGCAGAGCATATCTTCAATAGTTAATGTTAATAACATCCTGGGAAATCTTTGCAAATGCCATTCCTTAGCTTGTTCTCTAAATGTAAAGGTTAGAAACTGTTTTAGCAAGCATGGTCACGTGTTTTAAATAACTTCTTTCCTTTAAGCAGCTGTAAATTTATATACATAGTTCATTGTTTTGCATTAAGGAATAATGGCAAAAGAAGGAAATAACAGATAGAAGAAGAAATCTAACGTTGGAGAGAAAGGAGAAGCCAGGCCTGGGCATATGTCTACACATAGTATAGTGTCTTTCTAGACAGAATATTGCATGATGCTTAGGTGGTTTTTTGTGGGTAGAATAGAGATAATCTTGTCTTGCACTATCAAATACTGTAACTATTTAAATAGCTGTATATGGCTGTTTGGATTTAAATTAATTAAAATTAACTACAATAAGAAATCTATTTTCTTATTCATAGTAGGAATTGAAATGGAAAACAGTTTTAAAAAGTGGTATCAAGGAGGAGAGAGTAGCTGCTCTGTCAAAATACATTGTTTAATTAGCCCTGTTTTATGTATGGGAGATAAAGGGTCAAATATATGCTATCTAGTTTTAGATAAACTTCCTCTACATTCTTTTATTTCCAATTATTTTTTAATAATTAAAAAAGTCTCTATTGATTTTTTCTTCTTTTAGCAAAGACAAAAAACACTTTTAAACAATGCAACAACTATAACCATTCATCCATTTATCCAGCCATACATCTATCAATATGTTCGTAGAAATTTCTTTAGCTTCATAAATGTACCAAAAAGTAAGCAATAATGGTGATGTGTCATTTTCTATTCATTATGTAAATACTTTGATCTGAAATAAGTCCTCTATTATACCACAGATGTGTCTCTGTAAGCATTACAGATATAGGTATAGGTATAGAGATCAAATGATCTATCAAGTTCACTGTATATGAATAATATATATAAAGTTATTTATAAAATAGTTACATATTTATGTTTATATGTATTTCTTCTCAATTTATAAATTCTTTATTATATACATATATTTTTGTTTTATATACATATGTATATGAAAGAAGATGAGACTTGCAAAATTATCTAATTTTTTTAAAATGATAACATTAACAGAGAAATTGCTAGGTCCTTTCAATAGATGCAATAAGGTAAAATCGTTGGCTTTAATATAAACTCGAAACTTTATAAAAAACTAAAAATAGAACTACCATACAACCCAGCAATCCCACTACTGGGCATTTACCCTAAGAAAACCATAGTTCAGAAAGAGTCATGCACCACAATGTTCATTGCAGCTCTATTTACAATAGCCAGGTCATGGAAGCAACCTAAGTGTCCATTGACAGATGAATGGACAAAGAAGATGTGGCACATATACATAATGGAATATTACTCAGCCATAAAAAAGAAACAAAATTGAGTTATTTGTAGTGAGGTGGATGGACTTAGAGTCTGTCATACAGAGTGGAGTAAGTCAGAAAGAGAAAAACAAATACTGTAGGCTAACACATATATATGGAATCTTAAAAAAAAAAAAAAAAAAAAAAAGGTTCTGATGAACGTAGGGTCAGGACAGGAATAAAGACTCAGACATAGAGAATGGACTTGAGGACACAGGGAGGGGGAAGGATAAGTGGGATGAAGTGAGAGAGTGGCATGCACATATATACAGTACCAAATGTAAAATAGATAGCTAGTGGGAAGCAGCCTCATAGCACAGGGAGATCAGCTCAGTGCTTTGTGACCACCTAGAGGGGTGGGATAGGGAGGGTGGGGTGGGATGCAAGAGGGAGGAGATGTGGAGATGTATGTATATGTATAGCTGATTCACTTTGTTATAAAATAGAAACTAACACACCATTGTAAAGCAATTATACTCCAATAACAAAGTTTAAAAAAAAATAATAACGTAAAATAATAAAATTTTTTTTAAACTTTAATCTCCCGAAGTGAAACAATTTGTCTTATTCAATATTTTTAGTCATGTGGACTCTTACCACTCTGTGTCTATTAAAAAGTTCAATAGATGTTGTTAAAAATACCACCCTACTTCTGATATTACTTCAAGTTCTCTCACTGAATTACAAATATCCTTCTTAAGTAACCTATTAGTGTATTCAATTGATTCCCACCTATGAGCTCAAGCTGATGAATGTTTGATTTTAATAACATAAATAAGTAATATGAAATGTAATAGGTATTTTAATAAAAGATTTATTAACCTGAAGGTTAAAATTATAGAATGCATTTATCTAATAGTTCTGGCCAATTAACTGTTAAATGTTAAATTATTGGGATTAATATCTACTTTCAAAACTTGATTGTTATTATTTCTTTTGCAGTTGTAAATTTGTTTGGATTCCTGCTACTGCTCCTCTTTTTTCTGTCTCTTCTCACTATCCTTAAAAGAATGCAAGCATTTTAGTACAGTTTAATATAACTAGATAAATATTTTACAAAAATAAGTGAAACTGACTCTTGATTTATTTAAGTTCCTGGATGTTGCAGGAATTGAGTGTCAAGATGCTGAAAAAATGCCACAATTCCTTTGAATTAAGTTGGATATAATATCAGTGAGGTAAAGCAGGTTTTAAAATATAGGCTTTCTATTATAATTGTTACTTAATTTCTTTTTAGGACAGTGGAAAATCTATTGTTTGAGATTGGGAATCTTGCTAAATTGGTCCCAACCCAAAGATCATCTGTAAGGTGATAGAAGGCAAAGAATGTACCCTTTTCAGGGAAAGTAAAAACAGAGTTTTAAATAATTAATGATTCTTTTGTGTGATTAATCTTTGTTGAATGTCAACACTAACATTGCTAAGAGTTTTCTAATTTTGGAAAAGGCTTTTGCCCTTGACTTAATAGAATAGGCATTTACTAGCATTTTTTAGACTTTTCATATTGCCTTTTAGGTAACTTGACCCCTTGTTGACTCAAGTGGAGGGGGCCCACAAAAGGTGCTTTTACTAAATCATATTAGTCATCTATTCGTAGGTGCTTGGTCCAAATTGTTCACGTGACCTAAACAAGGAAAGTGTGTATATATATACACACACACATATGTATGTATACACACACATAGATATATATTTTGAGTTGAAATAAGTCCCATGTATATCAAGAGATGTGTCTTGATAAGCATTACAAATATAGATATCAAATGAATTATCAAGTTAAATATATATAAATAATACAAATTTAGTTACTTAATTTTAAATGTAATTATAACCTATGTATGTATATATACACGTGCACACAAACATATACAGAAAGATAGAGTCAGCCTCTTTGTATAACTGTATTCCTAATAAATAATCTCAAGAGTTTTAAAGAGACATTATACATCAGGTGGTATGATGTGTGGTAGAAGCCAGTCTATAGACAGAAATACAACGTAAAAAGATGTGCAAAGAAGCAGAAATAAGAACCTGTTTCTGTGTCTCCAGCAGTATTTTTTTTTTTTTTTTTTTTTTTTTTTTGCGGTACGCGGACCTCTCACTGCTGTGGCCTCTCCCGCTGCGGAGCACAGGCTCCGGAAGCGCAGGCCCAGGGGCCATGGCTCACGGCCCAGCCGCTCCGCGGCATGTGGGACCCCCCCCACCGGACCCCGGGACAGGAACCCGTGTGCCTGCGCCACCAGGGAAGCCCTCCAGCAGTATTTAGATCCAAGTTTATGTAGTCCTGAGGCCCTGCTACTTCTCCTTCCATACCTGATAGCCGTTAGACTCTGGGAGATAGCCCTACAGCCTTTAGACAAACCCTTCTCCTTTTGTGTAAGCTCTCTCTACATAAAATGAGTCCCACCTAACATATCTGGGAAGAAAAGCATTGCTTCAAGGAGAAATAACCAGTTATTCTTAAGATGCTTTATCTGTTTACTAGCTACAAGAATGCTGCTGCAAAATAAAATAAAATGCATTTTGAGTCTGTAGAGAAAGGCCTTATGTGTTTGTCTTTGCATGGTATTTAAAGATATTTGAGTTCTGTTAAAATGTATTTTCATCATAGTTGCTTATAATGGGCCACTGAGATACTGTTGGGGATCTTTTCTCTCTGATAGGCTCAGTAAAATCCATGGCAGTGTCATTGCTATCTGACATATCCCCATATCTGATTATGGGGATAGAGTCTTATGTTACTTGTAGTGAGGGGATTTATTGCTGTTTCTTTTTTTTTTTTTCTCAATCTACCTTTTTGTAAATATGGAAATAGTATTTTGAAAAACTTACTTTGACAGAGATAGAACATAAAAGCTTTTAAGTTCATTCACTAATGTTTATTATGTATAAATAGCCATGCAAATATATATATATTCTTTTTCAGATTATTTTTCCTTTATGGATTATTACAAAATATTGAGTACAGTTCTTTGTGCTATACAGTAGGTCCTTGTTGGTTATCTGTTTTTATATATAATAGTGTGTATATGTTGATCCAAAACTCCTAATTTATCCCTCCCCCCTTTTCCCTTTGGTGACCATACGTTTGTTTTCTATGTCTGTGGGTCTAATTTCTGTTTTGTGTATAAGTTCATTTGTATCTTTTTTTGTGGGGGGGATCTCACATCTAAGCCATATTGTATGACATTTGTCTTTCTGTCTGGCTTACTTCACTTTGTCTTTACATGATATTGTTAGAGGGTGTGTATTTACATTTTAACAATGCTGGTAGGTCATATAGTGGTATCCTATTGCAGTTTTCATTTGTATTTCCTTGATCAATATCAGTGTTGAGTGACCTTTAAAATATTTATTGGTCATTTGGCTCTCTTATTTTGTAAAGTGCCAGTTCAAATTTCTTGATCACTGAAGAATTGCCTTGCCTTTTCCTTTTTAATTAATAAAAGGTTTTTATTATTTCTTTAATATGAGACTCATTGCCAGTTATATGTGTTAAATATATAATTTCCCATTTGGGGCTTGCTTTTTCATTCTTTTTGTGTCTTTTCAAAAAAAGAGTTATTAATAGTAGTCTAATTTATCTCTAGTGTTACAGAATTTTTCTAAGAAATCATCCTATGCTATGAAGTCATAGTTATCTTTGTTCTAAAATTTTTATTTTTACCTTTCACATATATAGTGTCCATTTAGGATTGATAATTGTGTATGTTGTGAAGTGGGGGTTATTTATGTATCTAATTGTTAGTTAATTTACCAACCACCATTTATAGAAAAGACATTTTTTTCCACCACTGCTCTACAATGCCTGTTTTGTCAAAATCAAGATCCCATTCCTATGTGCTTCCAGTTCTGTATTATCTATTCAGTTCCATTGGCCCATTTGTCTCTCCTTGTACCACCACACTGCCTTAACTAGTAGTTTTATTACAATGCTTGGTTTGGTAAGTGTTCTTGCTTTGTTCTTGGCAATTTTTGGCCCTAGGTATATCTATGTTAATTTTAGGATCAGCTTGCTAATTCCACAAGAATCCTTGTTAGGACTTATAGGGATAACATTGAAACAATACATTAATTTGGAAAGTCTTTCAAACAGTAGACATGGTATTTCCCTCCTTTTATTAAGATAGTCTTTCATTTCTCCCAGTAAAGTTTCATATTTTGCTGGTGCAGGGGTTTTGTACATCTTTTATCAGATATGTCCTTTAAAATTTTGTGTTTTTTGATGCTATTTCAATGGTATTATTATTATTATTATTATTTTTTTTTTTTTTTTTTTTCGTTACGCGGGCCTCTCACTGTCGTGGCCTCTCCCGTTGCGGAGCACAGGCTCCGGATGCACAGGCTCAGCGGCCATGGCTCACGGGCCCAGCCGCTCCGCGGCACGTGGGATCCTCCCGGACAGGGGCACGAACCCGTGTCCCCTGCATCGGCAGGCGGACTCTCAACCACTGCGCCACCAGGGAAGCCCCTCAATGGTATTATTTTTAAAGATTAATTTCCTAAGATTTTGGTGATAATAGAGAAATATAACTCTTTATAATTTCATATCTAGAAAGTTTCATAAACTCTCTAATCCTAATAATTTAGGTATAGATAGATTTTGAATTGTCTACCTGTCTTCTTTAAATAATGACAGTGTTATATGTTTTTCTATAAACCTAGCTTTAGCTGTATACCACAGATTTTGATGCCACATTTTCAATATCATTTGGTTCAAAATACTTTGTAATTTCGATTTTGATATCTTTTTCACTAATGCATTACTTAGTAGTAGACTACTTACTACTTAATTTAAATAATATATGGCTATTTTCCATTATTTGTTGCTGTTTATTTGTAGTTACACTGTAGGAAGAGAACATCCTGCATATAATTTCATATATATAAAATTTTTGAGACTTGCTTTGTGGTTCATAATCTTGACATCTGATACCCTGGAATTTCCCTCTTTCAATTTTTCTCCATTAGCATCTCTAACCACTTTAAAGTAGTTCTTCATTCCATTCCACTCTAACCATTTTTGACACAGTACCATATTCATTTCTTTAATGTTATTTACAATTTGTAAGTATGTATGTTCCTGTATGTGTGTGTGGGTGTGTGTGTGTATTCTATGATTTCAGGAACTATATGTCTGCTTCTTTTAATACTGCTTCCTATGCATACAGTGGGACTTTGAGTATATATAGGCATTAAGACAGTATTTGATGAATGAATGAATCTATGTATCAGTAGTGGTTGAATTTCTGGGTAAAGACAAAATGGGCTATAGAGAATATGTGGCATATGCATTGAGACAACCAAAGGTAGAATTTCAAAGAATAGGCAGTCAGACATGAGAATGTAATGTGGAGGACTGAGAAGGAATGACTTGAGGGATAACAGTAAGTTAGGACAGTGTTTTGCTATGCATGCTAAAGGAGAAGAAACGTCACAAGGCAGCAATCAATTACCAACTGTCACACGTTGTAGAGAGGTCAAAAATAATAGGAACTGAAGTATGTCCATTTGACTTAGGATTGAAGAGACTGATAACAAGGGTAAAATGTTGAAGTAATGTAGATGCTAGACATCAGCAGATTTAAAATGGTTGCAATGTAGTGATTTATTCAGATACTTTCCAAAAATATGTATATATTATCTTCAGCAGAATCCTCTCTTTTCACTCTATACACAGTATGGAGGTAACAATTAAATTTCATGGTTAGGAAAAACCTTGGTTTAAGTTTTCTGTTTGACAGAGGTTAAAAACTGAAGCCTGAAATTGTGGAGTCAAAACAACCCACATTCTCATTCCATTTTTTTCTCTTACATGACCTGTTATATGTAAGTTGCCTCCTCTCAGAGGGAAGCATAATATCACATGAGCAATTAAGGGCAAGATTAGCCTCTCAGAACGCAGTAGTTTGCTGTAGAATACCATTTACCCGGTTTGCTAGTGTGGTCGTTGAACGTTTTTACATCATTGCTGTTCTTTATTGTCTCCTTTTAATGTCATGTGAACTTAGAGGGGATGAATATGCAGAGTTCATACCGTATACCAATTGTTGACAAGATAAGGTGGACCGTTCAGAAAATGACATGCAAATTGAATGAGGAGGTAAAAATATGAGGTTGTGACCTAGTTCCAGGTAAAAAAGCAAAGCAGGGGAAAAGCAAGATAACCAGGTAGAAACACAGAAGTTCTGAACTCCTGGGTGTGAGATGGAAGGGAATGAAGAGAAATAAGATCATCTTTAGTGAGCAGCTATCCTTTAAGGCACTTTAAAATGATTAGGCAATCTAATCCTTATAATAAATCTTGGAGTAGATATTATTGTTACTACCTTTACTTTTCAAAAGGAACCTCAAAGATATAAAGAACTTGTAGTAACTTGCCTAAGAGCTTAAGTGAACAAATGACAGCCCTGGGATCTGAGCCTTAGAGTGTCTGTCTTTAGAGACTGTCTGTCTCTTATCCACTGCATCATATGGCAGATGAGGAAGCGAAGTCTCAGAGGGATTTTCACCCCCTAAGCATGTAGGGTGACAATAAACTAAATCTGGATCTGTGCCCAGTTGTCTCATTCTGAAGTCTGTGCACCTCCTCCTCCATCTGCTTTGAGAAACTATGCATATACCTTCTCATTCTTGGGGGTTCATAATTCAAATTAATATACTGAAAGCTTTGAGAAATCTTGTAAGAACACCTGTTTACTTTTACTCAGTTCAGCTTTCCTGGTGTGTCCAAATTTATCTGACCATGTCATGCCCTTTTACTTGTAGAACCTATTACCTTTGTACCAATTGCATGTATTATGGAATGCCTTGAGAAATAGTGCCTCTTGCCAGATGGTGTCACAATTGACCAAAGGGAGTTTAATGAAACAACAAAGACATATTTCACCTAGTCTTTTTATAAGGGCATTATTGCTGATGATTTTATATGTACCTCTTATGCTACTGGGGGAGGAGGAGGAAGAAAACTCCTGAGACATTTCCCATTTTGCTTTATTGAAGTCTTCCAACCCTGAGGCTGAAAGCATAATAAATAGTTATGATTTCATACTTTTTAAAGAATATTTTAAAAGGCCAGAGGAGGGAGACTATGAAACTAATTCTGGTGTTTGAAATTCACATGGGTACTGCCTGAAATAGAGCTATTAGTGGTGGAGTTGAGATTAGCATTCAAGTCCTGTTCCTGTTTTGGGAGTACGGTAGAATTATGTAGCATTGTGCACAGTCTTTAACAGCAAATCAGACCTTTACAGTAGAATTATGTAGCATTGTGCACAGTCTTTAACAGCAAATCAGACCTTGTTAAAAAATTTCACACTGGGGATGAAAGGGATTTAATTTTTAAAACAGATGAACAGGGAACCTGACTGTTGTTATGGGAAAGTGTTATTTCCAGAGTTTCTGTTCCCTAAATTACCTAAAAACAATTTAAATGCAATCAAATAATGTGATGAAGTGTTTGATGAGCTGTGGCTAACTCCTACTTACATCTAATTGAGTTTTGAATGTGATCTGTGTAAAGAAGGATTGAGTTGCTTTGTAAAATGGGAGAGGCAACATATTCTTACATAATTTTGCACCTAAAATTATTTAGTTATTATCTTTCTTGTGACATTTTTTCCTCTTGTTGTGTCTCTCCAATACCCTATTACTCACCCCCGCCTCTAAAAAAAATCCTTAATTTGAATAATGTGCTTAATCTGCAGAAAGAGAGAAAGGGGGGAGAGGGAAGGAAGGAGGAAGAAAGACATACAGAGACAGAGAGGTGTGTGTTACTTTAAGATTAAAACTGTATTTAAGAAAGGGCAAACATTAAGAGTGAGATGTATAGGTTAGCTGAAACAATAAACATTTAATGTTTGTACTAACTGATCTAAACCACATAATACTTAAAATTATATGTATGATTATTGAATCCCAATTGAGTACTCAGAATATGGACTTGTATCCAGCCATGATAAGACTTACCTAAAAATATTTAGCTTAAATATCACTAAGCATATTTTTCTTCTTATGTATATGTTTGCATTTTCCCATTGTATATGTTAAATTAATCACATGGCTCACTTTTGAGGGAGTCAAATTGTCAATTACATTTTATAAGGAAAAAGAAAAACTTTATAAATATACTTTTACAGAAAATATTTCCAGGATAAATGTATTGCAGCAGACCAAGGAAAAAGAAGTTTCATTTCCATTTATGGTTAATAAATTTTTTACAGTTATCAAAATAAAGATTTGTTTTTCAAGGCTTAGAATTTATAGAGAAGCAAACAAACAAAAAGGTCAGAATTTTCAAAATTATTTTTCTATAGGGAGTACTGATGGAGGGTGGTATTGTGGAAAATGAGGTGGTAAAAACATACCATGAACATGGTTGATAAAGGACTTGGCAAATGAAGGAGAAGCTTTGGAATAGTTTGTGTTTTAGATTTGGAGTTGAGGGTTTCAAAGTTCACCTGAAAGTAGGTGAAGAAGGGGAAGTATTTGGTTTGTTTTTCCATTGTCCCTAGCTCATTTGATAAACATCTGTGTGGCCCACGAATGAAATATGCAGTCAAATATGAGTGGGACAATGAATGTGTGTATTTAAAATCTCACACTTCCTTTGCACAGGTGTTATACATGCCATTCCTTCTACTGATAATTTTATTTCCTTTTTAAAGGGATAATCAGAAATGGCACAGGTAAATCATTGTTTGTTGATTCCAAAGATAGAACAAACATTTAAACAAGCCAGAGATAAGAACGCTTTTCATCTGGCTCTTCAGTATGAAATAAAGTTTGTGTTGTTCAGTTCTGATCTTTCAAACTTGACTTTTCAGGGTATTGTAACCCCTGTTTATGCATAGATGAGTAATAGTATTATTCTTTGGTAGTAAAATAACTTGCCAATAGATTTGAGTGTGACTTAGCATCTAGATGGCTCATTAGACTATAGAAATGAAAGCAAACATAGTTTCATGAATATTGCAGTATAAAAAATGTAATAGAATATAAACTTGGGCAAACTATTGAGAGATTCATTGACTTTTTGTACACATGTGGGGAAATACTTGTTTTCAATAAATGGCTAGACAGACTCTGATTTGAAAGTAAGTTAGTCATAAACCATTGGAACTCTCCATCTTATTCTCTTGACTTTTCCATATATCTTGTCTGGCCTCTTAGCTCAAATTTCATGTCTACACAAATGATTCTTTAGTCAATATACCTAGCTTGACTCTCTCTTGAAACCATTTTATACATGTACTTCTTCATTAACAAATTAGATTACAAAATACAGTAAGATTTCACCAGTAGCTTTTGATCATTTGCAGCATTGTAGCTCCTGATACTATGCCAGGACCTACTGCCACACACATTCTTTTATAAACTCCAAAAAAGCTCTGCTCTAAGAAAACATAGCCCTATTTTTATAAATAAGAAAACAGGCACAAAAATGTAGATAATCTTCCCCCAAATCTGTAACTAGTAATTGTCAGAACTATGTTTCAAATTTAGCTCTGGTAGTCTGTAAGTGTCATGGTATTTGTACTATACTGTTTCTTCCAAGTAGCACCATTCAAATTATCTATAGAAGTGAGTCATTTTGTTTAATTTATAGCAAATCAGTATTTAATAACAATGTATTTAATTGTAATATTTTGGTGGCTGTAAAAAATAAGGAATTTTGCATATGAAATAAATGTTATTTCTTCTATCCTGTTTAGGGGTATCTAACTGAATTCTATATCTTATCACAACAAAAGACTAAGGAATATTCATATCAATAAGGCATATCACCATTTATATGGAAATAGTATAAAAACAGATTGTCTCTGCCTTAACATTAGCATAATCCCACCCTGTTTACTAACATGATTTTTGTAGTCTAGATGCTGCAAGCCTAGCTGTAGCTATATGGGCCTGCTTATTTTCCTGTCTATGACCCTCCCCTCACTTGTCTAGAACTTTAGCAAACCAATTTCAACAATATATAAAATGGATCATATGTCATGATCAAGTGGCATTTATTCTAGGGATGGTTCAATATCCAGAAATTAATCAATGTGATACACCACGTTAACAAAAGGAAGGATAAAAATCACATGATCGTCTCAATAGATGCAGTCAAAGCTTTTGACATAATTCAACATTCATTCATGATAAAAACTCTTATCAAAGTGGGTATAGAGGGAATACGTTTCAACATAATAGAGACCATTTATGACAAACCCACAGCTAACATCATACTCGATGGTGAAAAACTTTTTCTATAAAATCAGGGCCAAGACAAAGATGTCCACTCTCACCACATCTATTTAACATAGTATTGGAAGTTCTAGCCACAGAGTCAGACAAGAAAAATAAATAAAAGGCATCCAAATTGAAAGGGAAGAGATAAAACTGTCATTACATGCAGATGACATGATACTATATATAGAAAACTGTAAAGTCTCCACCAGAAAGCTATTAGAACTAATCAATGAATTCAGTAAAGTTGCAGGATACAAGATTAATATACAGAAATCTCTTGCTTTTCTATATACTAATAATGAACTAGCAGAAAAAGAATTCAAGTAAACAGTTTTATTTACAATTCCATCAAAAAGAATAAAATACCTAGGAATAAACTTAAACTAGGAGGTGGAAGAACTGAACTCTGGAAGTTATAAGACATTGATGAAGGAAATTGAAGATGATACAGATATTTGTTGTTTCATTCTTCATCTCTGGTTGGTCTTTATATTTTCTCACTCCTTGTTAAAAATTTCTAACTTCTTGCCCTATGCATCTATTTATTCTTCTCCTAAGTTCTTTGATCATCTTTTTGATCACTACTCTGAACTCTCTTGGGAAGACTGTTTATCTCCACTTCAGTTAATTCTTCTTCTGGGTTTTTACCTTGTTCCTTTGTTTGGAATATGTTCCTCTGTTGCCTCATTTTGCCTAAGTTACTGCTTTTTTTTTTTTTTTTTTTTTTTTTTTTTTTTGCGGTACACCGGCCTCTCATTGTTGTTGTGGCCTCTCCCGTTGCGGAGCACAGGCTCCAGATGCGCAGGCTCAGCAGCCATGGCTCACGGGCCCAGCTGCTCCGTGGCATGTGGGATCTTCCCAGACCCGGGCACGAACCCACGTCCCCTGCATCGGCAGGAAGACCCTCAACCACTGCGCCACCAGGGAAGCCCTAAGTTACTGTTTTTATTTTTATGTATCTCGTAGGTTGGTTATGTTTCCCCATCTTGGAGAAGTGGCCTTTTGTAGGAGACATCCTGTGCTTCCCAGCAGTGCACACCGCTCACAACACTGGAGCTATTAATATATGCTCTAGGGGTCCCCCCTATAAGGGCTGTGTGTGTCCTTCTGTTGTGGCAGGCTGTATGGGCAATCTTATTGGTTGCCAGGCTCTGCCTTCTCTGGAGGCTGCTGGCCACTGGTTGGCAGGACCAGATCATGAGGTGGCCGGCTGTGGAAGCCCCTGAAGCCCTGGGCTAGTGCTGGTTCACTGGTGTGTGGAGTCAGGGTCCAGAAGTCTCCAGTGCCTGTTCACTGGTGGGTGAAGCCAAATCCTGGGGCTAGTGCCAGGGTACTGGCTGGTAGAGCTGGGTCCTGGGGTCTTGTTGTAGGGCCCAAGGGACCCAGAGCTAGTGTCGGATTGATTGTGGGGGAGCAATTCCTGACACAGTTGGCTGCAGAGTCCAATGTGTCCCTAAGCTTGTGTTGGCCTGCTAGTGGGTGGGGGCAGGACCCAGCCAGTCCTAGGGCAGGATCTGGACTGCTGAAAGGCAGGCCAGGTCTGCAGACTGTGGGGCTGCAATTTTCTTGGCACTGGGGTCTGCCCATTGGTGGTTGGAGGTGGGTCCAAGGTCTAGAACATGCTCCTTGGAAGGTGAGGCTGAGGCCTAGAGGATTCTGGGGCTGGTACCTGCCCACTGGTGAGTGGAGCTGGGTCCTATGGTCTCTGGCTGGCGGGCCCTGGGGGTCCTGGGTCTAGTGCCTGTGCACTGGTGTGTGGGGTCTGGTCCTAGGCCCTCTGGTGGGCAGGGTCATGTCCAGGGATGGCTCTGGGCTCTCAGAGTCTTAAGGCAGCCTGTCTACTGGTGGATGGCACTGTATGCATGTGCAGTTGCTTGGTCTGAGGTATCTCTCCACAGGTGCCTACTGGTTTTTGGGCCAAGGTGGGGCTAGGTTCTGGAGCTAATAAACTAGAAGGAGGATTCCAAAATGGTGCTTGCCAACACCAGTGTTCTGGTAAAATGAGCTCCAAAAATGTCCACTGCTAGTGTGTACGTCCCCAGGGTGAACTGCAGTTGCCTCCAGCCTCTCTGGGAGACTCTCCAAGATAAGGAGGTAGGTCTGACTCAGGCTCTTACCAAATTATTGCTTCTGCCCTGGGTCTGGGAGCATGTGAGATTTTTGTGTGTGTCCATTAAGAGTGAAGTCTATTTCCCCCAACCCTCTAGGACTACTGGAACTAAGCCCTGCTGGCCTTCAAATCCAAATGCTCTGGGGGCTTGTCTTCCTACTGCAGGACCCCTGGGCCAGGGAGTCCGATGTGGTGCTCAGAACTCTCTCTCCTTTGGGAGATACTCTGAAATTGTAATTATTCTCCCATTTGTAGGTCACCCACCTGGGGGTATGGGACGTGACTATATTGAAACTGCTCCCCTCCTTCCCATATTGTTGTGGTTCCTTCTTTATATCTTTAGTTGTAGATCTTTTCTAGTAGGTTCCGTTCTTTTTTATCAATGGTTGTCCTAAAACTAGTTGTGATTTTCATGTGCCTGTGAGAGGAGGTGAGCTCAGGATATTTCTACTCTGCTATCCTGGCTGATCCCCATCTGAGGATCATACAAATAAATGGAAAGATATTCTATGTTCACGTATTAGAAGAAGTAATATTACTACCCAAAACAATTTTCTGAGTAATAAGAGTGTCTTTTGTATACTAATGATATGACTCTCTTGGCTGAGGGGCCTCTGAGATAGCTTCAGGATGGGGGCTAGTCACTAAAAGAACATATCGTGTGATTAGAGGGTTGAAACTTTCAGCTCCCCCACCCCCTGGCTTCTGAAGAAGGCAGAGGTCTGGAGATTGGGTTATAAAACTCCTAAACAATAAGATTTGGAGAGTTTCCAGGTTAGTGAACACATCAACACACTCCCGGGGGAACATGCATAAAGAGGGCATGGACAAGCTGTACTATCCCTGCCCCCATACCTTGTAATCTGCATCTCTTCCATTTGGCTGTTTCTGAGGTGTATCCTTTAAAATATATCTGTAATAGTAAATATAGCACTTTCCCAACTTCTGTGAGTTTTTCTACCAAATTATTGAACCTGAATGAGGGGGCATCATGCTAATCTTACAATTTGTAGTCAGCCAGGCAGAAGTGCAGGTAGCCTTGTACCCCATTTGCAGCTGCTGTCTCAGAGCAGTCTTGTGGGACTGTGCCCTTAACCTGTAGGGTCTGGGCTGACTCTGGGTAGTTAGTGTTGGAATTGAATTGAATTCTCGGACAGCCAATTGGTGTTGGTGAATTAGAGAATTGATTTTTGATGTTGGAAAATACATCATGGATGGTCACATAGCTGGAATATGCCTAGAATATGCCTAGATGATCAGCTCACTATGAGACTCTCCTCCCCCAGTGATGAGCAGATTTTGGACTTTCTGCTCTCAAGGTGCTTGACGTACATATAGGTGGTACTTCCAAACTGGAGGAGATAAAAATATATTTTATAAGACTCAGGTGAGAGAGGAGAGAGAGGCCTGTATTGATGAGCTTAGATTCCTTTCAATGTATATGCTTTCCTTGTTATTGTTGTACTGTATCTTGTACTTGTGTTAGAGCTCTTCCCAGAGACTAAGCTGTTGTAGTCCTGTGAATCTTTTCAACAAGTTGAATGGTTAAATTGATTAATGCATAATTAATACAAATCCTTCACCAATCTTAGACATTTTAATAGACTGGTAGGTGAAAGGAGAATTCAAGGATGTAAATATCTATCCTGTCTGGGAAATATTGGCACAGATAATTGCTATATACTAATTAGGCTTCAATTTCATATAGTTCCAAAAGTGAAAATAATCAGCAAGCCTATATGAATTTCCCTAAAATATTGAGTTCTTTTTCCTAACAAAAGTGTACAACTTATAAAAAAGAATGGGAATAAAAACTTTGGTATAGATTGTGGGAATTCAGCACACTCAGAATTACTTTCAGCTAGTCATTGTATTTATTAATTTCTCTAAAATTCCATTTTTAACAAGGATACAGGGAGAGTATATTACTACTACTATTAATTACTTCATCTCTGTCCATTCATTTCATATACTATTTGAATCACAAAGAGAATTTTGGTACTCCTATAAATTCTGCATGGAGTTTAGTCAGATAATATGTTTATCATGTTCATTCATCTTCCTGTACAAGTATAAAATTTACATTTGATTGATTATTAAGAATTTTTGCCAATAGATATAATTTTACCACAATAATGCTAGCCTATTATGGCTAGATTTTTTAAAAATATAAATAACATCTGTATGCAAAAATGACTAATGAAAGGAAGTGTTAACAGTTTGGAATTTTAAAATATTACAATCAGTTAAGCACACATGCAGTTTTATAATATTTGAAAATGTAACAAGGTGAATAATAATTGCTTTATTTGCTGATAATGGAATAACGTTGAATATATGCAGTTTTATATATCAGTGATTAAATTTCAAGTGCCTACTTTGAAGAATTAAGAAAATTCATTCACTACAGCTAATTAAGAATTAAAGGGTTGTTTTCAGTACTACATGTCAACACAACTGTCTCACTCAGATTTCAGTGTCTGTCGACCAGGCAGTCTGTGCATGACAGATAAACCCAAGCAATCATTATGCAATAAGCAGTTTTATATTTTCAGACATTCCGTGGGCATCATCTGCTTTTGACAGACAGCCACCCTCCACCATAATCACCCACACATGGCGAGGAATGAAACAGCAGCACCCGATTATTTTTACAACAAACTGGACTAAGGAATTCCAAATAAACCACTAAATTAAAAGAAGAAAAAGCAAAACAAAGTCATATGGCCACTTGCCCATTATTGGATTCTTTTCCACACTATTATTTATTTAATATCAGTTTTCCAAAATGATTTATTTGGGTATATTTCTCTGAGTCATAGATTACCTTCAAAGTAGGGTATTTCATATTTTCTTTGAAGAAATTTACACTTTCTATTTGCTTCCCTTGTAATTTACCAATGGAAACTTCTAAATTTATTTTGGTATATGACAAAGTTACAACTCTAACAGACTTGATAACTGACTTAGGACCATCAATATAAAAATATCAGCTTTTATACCAGAGGATGCAATAACCATAGGATATTTTTTAAAATGATTTAGCTTAAGTCAGTTAGCTGATTATAAATAGAGGGTGGCACTCGAAAATAGAGTACATAGTTTCTTCTACAGTTGAATTTTGATGACTTGAGTTACAAAAATGATTCTACTACCCCTTGGCTGGATGAATGTGGACTAAAAAAATAGATGCACAGAGCATTTATAAAGTGAGCATAATAGTCACCTCCCTTCTGTGTATCTGCTTAGATTACTGTGTGGATCAAAGCATCCAGTGGAGATTTTTCATGAAGCTATTTCTCATGCTCCTGGCATTTTTTTCCCTTTGTTTACAGTTATCTATAGAAGACTTTATCTTCTGCTTTGAATTATAGTTATTTATATAGTTGTTTTACTCCAAAATCAATATTAAATTTTAAACCCTTTGAGTGTGGAAACTATATCACTAATGTTGTGTCTTCACCAATAACAAACTGTGCCTCCTGTCCAACAGTGATGATAAAAAATATCTTATATATCACTCTGGGGGTATATTCACATCCATTCACCAATTTATTAGAATGAAATCAACTCATACACACTCATCCACACATCCACTCATATATCTGTCTGAGATAAGAATTTGAGAGGTGACTTTATGTTAAAATATTAGGAAAACTGAAGGCTGAATTTCATCTTCAATCACACATAACAAGGGGCAAGCTTGAAGATCAGCTTTAACAGAGTGATTATGATGTCTGGAGTGACAAATAGTTGTTCTTTTCTTGCTTAATAAGAATAATAGTAAATGTGCCTGTGTTTTTTCTGTGTGTTAAACAAACAAAACACAGGATTTGGGTAAGGACAGTAGAATGCTTTAGTAAAAGGATCCTAAACCTTTTTAGGGGGAGGAGGATACACAGAAAGGCAATGGGCTTGGATGAAAGTGTACTGGACAGAGAGCTAGAAGCCCAATATTCACATTGGAGGCTGACTTAGTACCTTAGTTACATCAGTTAAACTTTCTGTGCCATAATTTCCTTATCTGAAAAATGATAAAGAAGATTGTCTGATACTGAGACATGTAATGCTCAAAAAGAGCAGGATGGGTGTAAGTGAGAATTCAGTCCTCTTTTTAAATTGAGTTATATCTTGTATTGTTTCCCAGGGCAGATTAAAAAACAAGAATGTATGCACTGAGAAAATAAGTTGACTACTGGGTATGGCTGCATCCAGGGCTAGTCACTGCATTAAGTGAAAAATACAGCATGTGGAAAGAAAAGAAACAGGAAAGAGTATTTTTCTAAACACTACCACTTTGCCACAAGATCTGTGGTTACAAGCCAGCTCAGAACAAACACTCCCAAATTATTCCTGATAATTCTCAAATATCTACCTTTAAAGTGATAGAGCCCTTAGACTATCATGATGTATACAATAGGCACATTTATATATATACATTTGTTTAATAGTAAAAGGATGGAAAAAGATATCACAAGCACATGGTAATGATAGAATTCAGGACAAAGAATATTACCTGTAGTAAGGAGAGACGTTTCATGATGAATAGTAGTCAATTCGCCAGGAAGATATACTGTAAATGTGTATTCACTTAAAAACTGTACTTCACAATATAGGAGGCAAAAACTGCCAAACCTGAAAAAGAATAGATACATTCATGATTATAGTTGGTGATACCAATAATCTTCTCTTAGTAATTGAAAAGTAGTCAAGAAAAGCTGTATGGATATAAAAGACTAACAATAGTATTAACTGACCCGACCATACTGATATTTATAAAACATTCCATCTAATAACTTCAGAAAATGTGCTTTTCAAGTATACAGGATGCATCCACCAAGATAATAGTTACTGACAGATAGTAGTTCTGTTGTAGTTTGGAAGGTCCCTAATCCTACCCTTGAGTTCAATGATTTGCTAGAAAGATTCACAGACCTCAGAAAAGCCATTATACTAACAGTTAAGGTTTATTACTGAAATAATATACTTATATGATATCCAAAATTCTTGAAGTAAACCAACATTAATGGACCCAGAGTGTAGTATACAGTTCACTAATAAAGTTGCCCATTCCTGAGAGTGATCTTAGGCTTTACCTTCTATAGGCAGTGAGCATTTTCTCAGTCTTATCTAACACTATGGCTAAATTAGGTAGATCATCTGACATTGTTAGAGATGAAACTGGGGACTTCTCTGGTGGTCCAGTGGTAGTGAATCCACTTTACAATGCAGAGGACGTGGGTTCAATCCGTGGTCAGGGAACTAAGATCCCGCACGCTGCGGGGCAACTAAGCCTGCGTGCCACAACTACTGAGCTCGCGTGCCTTAACTGGAGAGCCCACGTGCCACAAACTACAGAGCCCACGTGTTTGCAGCCCACCAGCCACAACTAGAGGAGAGAAAACCCCACGCCACAACTAGAGAGAAGCCTGCACTCCGCAAAGAAGAGCCTGTGCTCCTCAATGAAAATCCTGCATGCCGCAACTAAGACCCGATGCAGCCAAAAATAAATAAAATTTAAAAATAAATAATAAATCTTTAAAAAGAAGATGAAACTGATTGCTGAAAAGCAATTGTTAAAGATAAAACAACGTGAAGTTTTCCTAAGAAATGTTTTAGGCTATAGCATGCATCTGTGGACTGTTTCCAGACTACCCTACTTGCTGCAACTATCTAACTATGAATGTAAACATCCTTATTAATCCTATAGATGCCCCTTACAAATTCAAAAAACTGATCTCCAAGACCCACCCTCTTCTTCTCTTCTTCAGCCTGATAGACTGAAGGTAAAAGCCCAGTAATTGTGAGACAGCATAAGGGCTTGGGAAAAACAAATAACTTTCTTTAGATTAACTGTCCCTATTGATGTGCTTTATTATTAGTTTAGAAAACCTGAGTGGTTTCTCATTCCATGGAAGGAAAAGTTGCACCAGGACTTCAATTAAAATATTTTAAGGCCTTGAGATATATCTTCCTTCACCAGAGGACGTAGGATCTGCAACTTCAAGTCACATATATGTCTTCGTCCTCAATTTTGCAGATTTAAAAAAGGTGAACCTCTCACTGAAAATTTGTAGAACTGAACTGCAAATTGCACTAAAATATAATTTATAAAAAAAGATTTTGATGTTTTAAACATAGGAAGTTAAAATTTTTTTCTTTTTTTTGGCCATACCTCGTGGCATGCAGGATCTTAGTTCCCCAACCAGAGATGGAACCCATGCCCCCATAGTGGAAGCACAGAGTCTTAACCGCTGGACCACCATGGAAGTCCCTAATATTTTTTTACGGTAGGGAAAATAAATGTTTTCTTGACTTCAAATGGTACAGTGGGCTGTTTCTAATGTTCTTCCAATGGACATGCATTTCCTCTACAATATCCAAGTTTGATTTATTTTAAATATTTGAAACAAAATAACTAAGATAGCCTAAAACTGGAAGATGATTTTTTACAATTAAAATTATTTGAAAAATAGTTAAACTATATTCCATCAAATTTTTAATTTCTAGGGATTTACTAATTCTCAGAATTCTCTACATCCTTCAAGGATTTTTTATTTCCTATTTTTTTAATTGTGGCAGTGGATTCCAGTTGAGATTATATGTTGATATAAGCAAATTTTCCTGTCAAAAATGATTTTGGAACTTATTGCTTGAAAAATTTCATACCACTGATTCAGTCATGAGAAGTCCTATATCTGGTGCTTTGTATATGAGTCTTGGTAATACATAGTTTAAAACAAAAACAGCTCTTTTCCATAACTTTCTCTCCTTACCTACCCTCTAATTGCCCATCCCTTCTCTTTTCTATGTTTAGCTCAACTCTTTTCAAAAGATCTGCTTCTATTTTTAAGAGCAATTTCCCCCCACTTTTTAAATTAAGCCTCTCCCCCAGACTGACTTTAAATTCATTTAACAGAATTATTTTGCTTCTTACTACTGCTGTTTTAGTTTTATGCAAATGAACTTTCAGACCATGTCACAATTGTGTACCTTTTTATATTTGTTTGAAAATGCACTCACAGTAACTGCTTTTGTAACAAGTATATGTGACAACCGCAGCATTTCCTGGAAACAAGATGTTAGTTCAAAGAAATTCATATTAAAGTTTGAAAAATATTTACTTTAGGCATGTACCAGAAAAGAAATTTCCCACATATAAATAGTGAAATGTTTTACAAGCACCAGTTTTATTATACTTTTAAGGATGTGTGGATTTTATCTCCATTAAAATTATTCAAATTTTTCTATACCTTCATAATTTCCATTTAATTTTAAAGAATTTTTTTCAATTAAATTGCTATTGTTTCAAGATTAGCATTAATGTATTATACTACTTGGTTTTTAAAATGTGAAATATGAAGTTAAATACCATCTTAGATTTTTATGATGAACAAATATTTTAAACTAATCTGCGTACATCTCCTTGCTCTTCTTCTATAAATGATCATTTTTGATATTCACTTCAGTTTAAAACTCCAGCAGTATGTAGAATGACACTCATTTTCCTACTTGTAGGAAAACACAGATTGTGTAAAAATAAGTAATCGAGTGATTATTTTCCAAACAGGTGTCATTGTATAACCTTGTATGTTAATGAGAAATTATATGTACACATCAAGAAAATAACTAGCTCTTCCATTGGTTTATTTTTTCACCAAAGCTGCTAGTCAATCATATTTTTTTGCATTCCTATCAAACATCCTATGGTGAATGAATGTTTACTAAATTTCCACTTCATACTCTGATTTAATTTCTTCACTTGAATAAAGTATGGGGGGTGGACCTTCAAGATGGCAGAGGAGTAAAACGTGGAGATCACCTTCCTTCTCACAAATACATCAAAAATACATCTACATGTGGAACAACTCCTACTGAACGCTGGCAGAAGACTTCAGACTTCCCCAAAGGCAAGAAACTTCCCATGTACCTTAGTAGGGCAAAAGAGAAAAGAAAAAACAGAGACAAAAGAATAGGGATGGGACCGGCACCTTGGAGAGGGAGCTGTGATGGAGGAAAAGTTTCCACACACTAGGAAGCCCCTTCACTGGGGGAGACGAGGGGGGGAGGCTTCGGAGCCACAGAGGAGAGCGCAGCAACAGGGGTGCGGAGAGATTCTCACACAGAGGATCGGTGCCACTAGCACTCACCAGCCCGAGAGGCTTGTCTGCTCACCCGCTGGGGCGGGCGGGGGCTGGGAGCTGAGGCTCGGGCTTTGGTCAGAAGCCGGGAGAGGACTGGTGGCATGAACACAGCCTGAAGGGGGCTAGTGCGCCACAGCTAGCCAGGAGAGAGTCCGGGAGAAAGTCTGGAACTGCCTAAAAGTCGAGAGACCATTGTTTCAGGGTGTGCTAGGAGAGGGAATTCAGAGCACCGCCTAACCGAGTTCCAGAGATGGGCATGAGCCGTGGCGCGGACACCGGAAATGGGCATGAGACGCTAAGGCTGCTGCTGCAGCCACCAAGAAGCCTGTGTGCAAGCACAGGTCACTATCCACACCTCCCCTCCTGGGAGCCTGTGCAACCTGCCACTGCCAAGGTCCCATGATCCAGGGACAACTTCCCCAGGAGAACACACCTCAGGCTGTTGCAATGTCATGCTGGCCTCTGTCGCCACAGGCTCACCCTGCATACGTACCCCTCCCTCCACTGGCCTGAGTGAGCCAAAGCCCCCTAATCAGCTGCTACTTTAACGCCGTCCTGTCTGAGCAAGGAACAAATGCCCTCAGGTGACCTACACACGGAGGTGAGGGCCAATCCAAAGCTGAACCCCAGGATCTCTGTGAACAAAGAAGAGAAAGTGAAATTTCTCCCAGCAACCTCAGGAGCAGCGGATTAAATCTCCACAATCAACTTGATGTACCGTGCATCTGTG
The DNA here is from genome assembly GCF_026419965.1 of Kogia breviceps. NCBI lineage: Eukaryota > Metazoa > Chordata > Mammalia > Artiodactyla > Physeteridae > Kogia > Kogia breviceps. Next base: position 100,042,141 of record NC_081313.1, on the reverse strand, counting down.
GAATGCCTGAATAGACAACGAATCATCCCAAAATTGAGGTGGTTAGCTTTGTGAGCAACTGTAGACTTGGGGTTTGCTTTCTGCATCTAATTTGTTTCTGGTTTTATGTTTATTTTAGTTTAGACCTTATTATCATTGGTAGATTTGTTTATTGATTTGGTTGCTCTCTTCCTTTTTAAAAAAAATATATATTTTTTTCCTTTTTCTCTTTTTGTGAGCATGTATGTGGATGCTTCTATGTGTGATTTTGTCTGTATAGCTTTGCTTTTACCATTTGTCCTAGGATTCTGTCTGTCCATTTTTTTTTAATAGTTGGTATTTATAATTCTACCTTTTCCCACTACCCATTCTGTATGCTCCTTGCCTTCAGCACGTACATCATCTCACTGTGGTTCTTTACCTGGTGGGGTAACCAGTAAGTTCATCCTGAAAGGTCTGGGCAATTAGTAGTCCTCTTGGACTGGGTTTGTTTTGTTTTGTTTTGTTTTGTTTGCTGCATGCAGGCTTTTGTTAGTTGCAGTGAGTGGGGACTACTCTTCGTTGTGGTGCGTGGACTTCTCATTGCGGTGGCTTCTCTTGTTGTGGAGCATGGGATCTAGGCACGCAGGCTCAGTAGTTGTAGCTCATGGGCTCTAGAGTGCAGGCTCAGTGGTTCTGGTGCATGTGCTTAGTTGCTCTGCGGCATGTGGGATCTTCCTGGACCATGACTCAAACCTGTGTCCCCTGTAATGGCAGGCAGATTCTTAACCACTGCGCCACCAGGGAGCTCTATCCATTTATTTTTTTTGGATAGTTTTAAGCACTTGTTTACATTGGTGGATTTGTTTTTTGGTTTGGTTGTTCTTTCTCTTTTTAAATTAAATTTCTATTTTTTATTTTTAATAATTTTTAAAATTTTAATTATTTGATTTTATTTACTTATTTATTTTTCTCCCTTTTCTTCTGAGTTGAGTGGCTGACAGCATCTTGGTGCTCTGGCCAGGTGTCAGGCCTGAGCCTCTGAGGTGGGAGAGCCGAGTTCAGGACATTGGTCCACCAAAGACCTCCTGGCTCCATGTAATATCAAATTGCAAAAGCTCTCAGAGAGATCTCCATCTCAACACTAGGACCAAGGTCAATTCAAAAACCAGAAAGCTACAGTGCTGGACACCCTATACCAAACAACTAGCAAGACAGGAACACAAACCCACACATTAGCAGAGAGGCTGCCTAAAATCATAATAAGGTCACAGATACCCCAAAACACACCACCAGATGCGGTCCTGCCCTAATGAAAGTTAAAAGCTTTTGCACAGTAAAGGAAACTGTAAACAAGATGAAAAGACAACTCTCAGAATAGGAGAAAATATTTGCAAATGAAGCAGCTGACAAAGGATTGATCTTCAAAATATACAACCAACTCATGCAGCTCAATATCATAAAAACAAACAACCCAGTCCAAAAATGGGCAGAAGACCTAAATAAACATTTCTCCAAAGAAGATATACAGACTGCCAACAAACACATGAAAGGATGCTCAATATCACTAATCATTAGAGAAATGCAAATCAAAACTACAATGAGGCATCACCTCACACCAGTCAGAATGGCCATCATCAAAAAAATCTACAAACAATAAATGCTGGAGAGGGTGTGGAAAAAAGGGAACCCTCTTGAACTGGTGGTGGGAGTGTAAGTTGATACAGCCACTATGGAGAACAGTATGGAGGTTCCTCAAAACCTAAACATAGAACTACCATATGACCCAGCAATCCCACTACTGGGCATATACCCTGAGAAAACCATAATTCAAAAAGAGTCATTTACCATAATGTTCATTGCATCTGTATTTACAATAGCCAGGACATGGAAGCAACCTAAGCATCCATCAACAGATGAATGGATAAAGAAGATGTGGCACATATATCTAATGGAATATTACTCAGCCTTAAAAAATGAAATTGAGTTATTTGTAGTTACATGGATGGACATAGAGACTGTCATACAGAGTGAAATAAGTCAGAAAGAGAAAAACGAATACCATATGCTAACAGATATATATGGAATGTAAAAAAAAAAAAAAACAAACAACAACAAAAAAAAGGTTCTGATGAAGCTAGGGCCGGACAGGAATAAAGACGCAGACATAGAGAATGGACTTGAGGACACGGAGAGGGGAAAGGGTAAGCTTGGATGAAGTGAGAGGGTGACATGTACATATATACACTACCAAATGTAAAATAGATAGGTGGTGGGAAGCAGCCACATAGCACAGAGAGATCAGCTCACTGCTTTGTGTCCCCCTTGAGGGGTGGGATAGGGAGGGTGGGAGGGAGATGCAAGAGGGAGGATGTATGGTGATATATGCATACATATAGCTGATTCACTTTGTTATACAGCAGAAACTAACACACCATTGTAAAGCAATTATACTCCAATAAAGAGGTTTAAAAAAAAGTATGGGGAAGTATGACATTGTTTAACTCACTCTTCTCCCCAAATCAACCAAAACCGACAGCAAAAGGCAGAAGAGATTAAAAACAAAAAGGCATCCATGAAAACATAGCTTTAAAGGAACAGGATTTATGAAGAAACTGACAATTGCAATGATCTTTAGACAAAACTAAGTGAGGATACTTGGCAACAGTCCACACCACATAGAATTTTAGTCATGAAAGTGCAAAGAACACTCCAGACTGAAAAAGAGAAAAAGCAATGTGGACTGAAAAGGAGAAAAGCAGCCCAGCAATTTTCAGTTTGGGAAGACAGACACAGATAAAGCCAGCTGGGAAGTTAACAGAAAACATTGTAGTTAACAGCAAACATTGTTTTTCCTGAAGGCAAGATGTGTTTCAGCTGGAGAATGCTAAAACAACCCCCTCTTTAAGTGATGAATGCTTTCTTATTAATGATGGTCCCAGACCTACATTTCTATACCCATCTATTACTGGGGTTACCCAGTTGCTAAATAGCTTCATCACATTATTGTATTCAACCCCTACTTTATCCCCACTTCTCTTAACTCAGAAATTGCAACCAAAGCAAAATAGATCCTACTTCTCTTAGACTGTCCCCCAAGGTATTCAGAATGTACCCCAGTCCTACATAAGGGGCTTCCCTTTTCCCTCTTGTGAACTATCATTCAATGGTTTCTCTGGAATGTTATTTCTTTCTACTTTGAGCAATACAGAAAGAAATCAATATATGAATATAAATCCTGGGAAGAAAGTCAACCTGGTAGTTCTTTCTTGTTGAATGAAAGGGATGTTAACAAAGTCCAGGGGAAAAAATATTGTGTCTCTAGCAAGGTAAAAGACACATAAGTTATAGTACAAACAAATCCTTACTGGAGGTGGAAAAAAAAAAAGAAAAAGACTTGATTATAAAATTACTCAAATATGTTACATGGTGAGATGGCTGGAATGCTGGGCTCACTTTGGTTTCTGGGATGGGCTTGGTCTCAGTTATGGGTTGAATTGTGTCCCCCCAAATATATGTTTAAGTCCTAACCCGTGGTACGTGGGAATGTGACCTTGTTTTTAAACAGGATATTTGTAGATGCAGTAAAGTTACCAAGAGGTCATTAGGCTGAGCCCCAACTCAATATGACTGGTATCCTAATAAGTAGAGAGAAATTTGGATGCAGAGACTCAGGGAGAATACCATGTGATAACAGAAGCACAAATTGTCATGATACAGCTACAAGCTAAGGAACAACAAGGGTTGTGGCCACCACTGGAGGCTAAGAAGGGGCAAGAAAGGACTCTGTCCAGAGTTTCAGAAGGAGCAAGCATGGCTCTGTTAACACCATGATTTTGAACTGCTAGCCTTCAAGACTACAAGAGAATACATTTCTGTTGCTTTAAGACACCCAATTTGTGACACTTCCTCATGACAACCCTGGGAAACTAATAGAGATTTTGGTACTGGCATGTGGGGTGCTGCTGTCAGAAGTAACAGAAAATGTGGATGTGGCTTTGAATTAGGTAGTGGGTAGACGGTGGAAGTACTTTGAGCACTTGATAGTAAAAACCTAGATTTTCCTGAACAGACTTCTGATAAAAATATATGAGAAATGGTTAACATCCAAAATATAGAAATAACTCATACAACTCAATAGCAAAAAAAAACAAAAACAAAAACAAAAAACACACACACAAAAACAAGTTGATTAAAAAATAAGTAGAGAACTTGAATAGACATTTTTTTTCAAAGAATGCATACAGACGGCCAACAGCTACATGAAAAGGTGTTCAGCATCACCAATCATCAGTGAACTACAGATCAAAACCACAATGAAGTAGCACCTCACACCCATTAGAACGGCGATTATCTGAAAGACAAAAAAAACTAACAAATGCTGGAGAGGATGTGGAGGGATATGGAAACTCTGTGCGGTGTTGGTGGGAATGCAAATTGGTGTAGCCACTGAGAAAAATAGTAGGGGGAAGGGGTCCTCAAAAAACTAAAAATAGAACTACCATATGATTCACCAGTTTAATTCTGGGTATTTATCCAATGAAAATGAAAACACTAACTTGAAAAGTATATGCACCCCCATGTCCATTGCGGCATTATTTACAATAGCCAAGATAAGGAAACAGTCTATTGAAGGATAAATGGATAAAGAAAATGTGGTATATATTTATACAATGGAATCTTAACCGCCATAAAAAAGAAGGAAATCTTGCCTTTTGCAATAACATGGAGAAACTTGAGCATTATGCTAAGTAAAATAAGCCAGACAAAAAAAATCAAATAATGTATGATTTCATTATTCTTATATAAGGAATCTAAAAACAACCACCAAAAAACAAACAAAAAAAAAACCCAAACTCATAGATACAGAGAACAGATTGGTGGTTGCCATAGGCGGCGGCAGGTGTGAAATGGGGGGTCAAAAGGTACGAACTTCCAGTTAGAAAATAAATAAGTTGTATGGTCAGTCCACTCAAGGTGGCTGTTGTCTTGCTCTCTGTACATCCTCTGCTCCACCAGATCCTGCTTCACCTACTTGCTACTCACATGACTGACCTTCCCGCGTACTTGCCCAGGCCCCAGCTAGTGAGTGTTCTCATCAAAGGGGCGGTGAAGAGCTTGCCCCTCCACTGGTTTCCCTGGTAACTAATGAGCCCACCTGACATCAATTCCCCTGTAACTGGTAATCTGCCACCTCCCCGCTCCCCCAGCGAATACCACTACCACGTCCTGCCTGCTGTCTGCGGCACACGCACATGGTGGTCACTCCTGGACCTTGCTTCAGACATGTAAGATCCGCCCCCATTCATTAAACCATTGATGTCTCTGTAGCTGATGCCGGGCTCTTTCTTTGGTCTTGAGGCTGGGCAAGCACAGGTTTTGTAGGCCTGTGGGGTGCAGCCCAACATAAGTCATGGGGATGTAACGCATAGCATGGTGACTAAAGTTATTAATACTTTATTGTATATTTGAAAGTTGATAAAATAGTTAATCTTAAAGGTTCTTATCACACAATTTGTAACTATATGTGGTAATGGACATTAACTAGACTTATTGTGGTGATCATATTGCAATATTTACAAATAAGGAATTATACAACTGAAACTAATGTTATATGTCAATTACATCTCAATTAAAAAAACAGCTAGAAATAGAAGGAAACTTGTTCAACATAATAAAGGTCATATATGACAAGCCACAACTAACATCATACTCAATAGTGAAAAACTGAAAGCCCTAAGATTAGGAACGAGGCAAGGATGCCCACTCTCACCATTTCTAGTCAATGTAGGACCAATTCTAACAGAGGTGTAAGTCTTTTTTCCATAAGTCAGCTTTTCCTTAAATTCCTATTAGCACCTAACACAATGGTTCTCAAGCTGTGGTTTCATGATTGGCAGCATTAGTTTCATCTCAGAACTTGTTAGAACTGCAAATTCTTGTGCTTCACCCCAGGTTAGCTGAATCAAAACACTAGGTATGGATGTCATCAAACGTGTTTAACAAGCCCTTCAGGTGAACGGGTTTCATGATGAAGTTTAAGAACAACTGTTCTCTCACATCGTCACAGCTTACCCTTCCCCCTCCCCATATCCTCAAGTCCATGCTCTAGTAGGTCTGTATTTTATTCTCATCCTACCACTAATCTCTTCATGACTTTTTTTTTTTTTTTTTTTAGATTCCATATATATGTGTTAGCATACGGTATTTGTTTTTATCCTTCTGACTTACTTCACTCTGTATGACAGATTCCAGGTCTATCCACCTCATTACAAATAACTCAGTTTCATTTCTTTTTATGGCTGAGTAATATTCCATTGTATATATGTGCCACATCTTCCTTATCCATTCATCTGTTGATGGACTTATACACACTACCAAATGTAAATTAGATAGCTGGTGGGAAGCTGCAGCATAGCACAGGGAGTTCACCTCTGTGCTTTGTGACCACCTAGAGGGGTGGGATAGGGAGGGTGGGAGGGAGGGTGATGCAAGAGGGAAGAGTTATGGGAACATATGTATATGTATAACTGATTCACTTTGTTGTAAAGGAGAAACTAACACACTATTGTAAAACAGTTATACTCAAATAAAGATGTTAAAAAAAAAAAAAAAACTGTTCTATTATCAGCTAACACCAATGCAAGAGTAAAAATGGAGGATCTAGTGGGGGTAACTAAGAAGTGACAAGCTTGCAGGATTACTTTTTATTTTTAAAGATAATAGAAGGGGGAAAAGGATGTGGAAACAAGGAGTGTAAAGTACTGGATCCAATAATTCAGCCACCCACACTTGCACTACACTGTCAGATTCATGAGGGATAAAAACCAAGGATCTCTTGTTGACTATTTTTCATGGTGCCTGGGACAATGGCACATAGTAAGCTCCCCGCAAGTATTTGTTAAGTAAATAAATGAAGGCAAAGGCTTTTTGCAAATAATATGGGTTATTCATGTATTTTAAATACAATTTTTTTTTTTAGAAAACAGTCCAGGTCTGCACAGAAGAGGGAAGACCAGAATGAATACTCTGTCAGTGAAGCAGATCTGAGAAAAGAGAACTGAGAAGGAGCTGTGATCCTGGCATGAGAATTTCTTCTCTGAAGTTCATCAACAAGATATATCACTCATCACCCTGGTAAGAAATTAAAGAAGGTATGGAAAACATTAAGATTTTTATTTTAATGCAACTCTTAAAACAGTAATATTCAAAATCCTGCAATAAATGTTTTCAGTTGTTGGATTAAAAAATGCCTTGAAGAGATGCTTGAAGTTTAATTGGCACACAATAACAGCACTCATGCAAAGTGTACATTTTAAGTTTTGTTATATTTATACACCTGTGAAACAGTCACCACAATTAAGGTAATGAAATACCGCACCCCAAAAGTTCTCTTGTGCCCTTTTGTAATCACTCCTTTTAATCCATTTCTACACTTCCCCGTGGCCAGACAACTATTGATATGTGTTTTGTCACTATAAGAGAATTTCTAGAATTTTATGTAAATGGAATGGTAGAGTATGTGCTTCTTTGGTTTATTTTACTGCTTTGTCTCATAATAATTTTGTGACTTGTCCACACTGTTTTGTGCACAACAGCCAATTCCTTTTTTATAGGGAAATAGTATTTCATTATATGCATATATCAAAATATGTTCATGTACCTTTATTGGACATTTGGATTATTTCTAGTTTTTGGTATTTATAAATAGAGGTGCTATAAACCTTCCTATAAACGTCTGTGTGAACAGATGCTTTCATTTCTCCTGAGTAAATACCTTAAAGTGGAATTGCTATATATGTATATAAGTTGTATGTTTCACTTTTTAAGAAACTGCCAAAATATTTTACAATGTGGTTTTACCATTTTTTATTCCACAATGTTTGAGAATTCCAGTTACTTCAAATTCTCACTAGCACTTAGAATGAACACTTTAAAAAAAATATTAGTTATTCTAATAGGTGCAGACTATTATCTCATTGTAGTTTAAGCCACATTTTCTTAATTACTAATTATACTGAGCATCTTTTCATTTGGGTGTTTGTGATTCAGTATCTACTTTGGTGAAATATGGGTTTAAATATTTTGCCCAGTTTTAATTCGTGTTACCGTGTTTTGAGAGTTTTATATATTCTAGATGGAAATCCTTTTTCAGATATACCACTTGCAACTGTTTTTAACAGTCTTTATCTTGGTTTTCATTTTATAGCCATGTTTTTTGAAGTTCTTAATTTGGATGAAGTTCAGTTTATAAACTGGGCTGATTTTATTGATTTTTTTCCTTCTATTATGGGTCATAGTTTGATGCTTCTTTGCATGCCTGGAGATATTTTTATTGGATGCTAGACTGTGGATTTTACAGTCTTAGGTGCTATTTATTTTTGTATTCCTATAAATATATTTGGGCTCTGTTGTGGCACACAGTTAAGTTACCTGGAAACGTTTTGATCCTTCTGGGATTTGCTTAAATTTTGTCACGTGGGGATAGGGGAGTGGCTTATTCAGGGCTAATTTTATTTCAATTCTCAAGCAAAACTCTTCTGAATGCTCTACTTTTGTCTTCTGAATTACGAGTTTTCCATACTGACTAGGGATTTTGTTCCTTGAATACTTTTAGGTAGTTCTTTCCCAGGTGTGAGGTAATTTTCTCACATGTGTGTGCTGATCTCCTGTAGATTTCTAGAGTAATTTCTCTTTGTATCTTTCCTGTGCTTGGTACTCCACCAGTGAATTCTAGCTGCCATGGCCTCTCCAGACTTCCAGATCCAGCTGCCCAACTGGGCTCTGCCTTTTCCCTATATAGTTTCTTCTTCCCTACGCTATGACCATAAATATGCCCTTCAGGCACCAAGCTGGGACAATCAAAGAGATTCTTTTATTTATTTAACATTTCTCTGGAATCACTGATGTCATATATTTTGAAAACTTTTGTTTATATATATATATATTTTTTTTTTTTTCAGGCAAAAGGGTAAATATGATCAGTTACTTTTTGCCTCCCAAAACAGAAGACCTATTGAATTTCTTTTTCTTTTTTTTTTTTTGTGGTACGCAGGCCTCTCACTGTTGTGGCCTCTACCTTCGCGGAGCACAGGCTCCAGACGTTCAGGCCCAGCGGCCATGGCTCACAGGCCCAACCGCTCTGCGGCATGTGCTATCTTCCCAGACCGGGGCACAAACCCACATCCCCTGCATCAGCAGGTGGGCTCGCAACCACTGCACCACCAGGAAAGCCCCCTGAATTTCTAATATTAAAAATAAGAGGGGGCTTCCCTGGTGGTGTGATGGTTAAGAATCTGCCTGCCAACGCAGGAGACATGAGTTCAAGCCTTGGTAAGGGAAGATCCCACATGCTGCAGAGCAGCTAAGCCTGTGCACCACAACTGCTGAGCCCATGTACCACAACTACTGAAGTCCATGCACCTAGAGCCCGTGCTCCACGACAAGAGAAGCCACCACAATGAGAAACCCGTGCACCACACTCCCGCTCGCTGCAAATAGAGAAAAGCCAGCATGCAGTAATGAAAACCCAATGCAGCCAAAAATAAATAAATTAAATAAAAACTAAATTTATAAAAAAATAAGAGGAATTATAGAGGCACATAAATCTTATATATGATTTCATGGTATTAGTTATGTGCTATCTTGTTTAATTGACTACAACTACTTTAACAAAGATATACAGTGATGCTAGGTCTTTTATATAAAATATTTAAATTAAATGATTGCCATGGTAACCATTGAATTATTAGGGGTCTTGACCTTAATCACAAAACATATAAGTTTCTGATAAAATATGTAGTAGGAAATAATACATTCAGATTAGAACTTTTTAAAATTCATCATGACTTTCCAGAAATATAATTCTTTTAAATATGAGGTCTTTTGGAAGAAACAGTATCATACGAATCACAAGTGTTCAGGAAAGCCTTAAAAGAACAAACTTTACTAAACTTAAACTTACCCTAAAATGCAGGATATGGACAATTCAGTATTTCTTTTCATACCAATTTTCCTTGTGATGTATGAACAAACATCCTCTGGCACAGAGCTTCCCAGTGTCACAGCATACAGTGGGTATGCCACAAATGTGTAATGGATATATCTGAGATTTTGATCTCTGTAGCTCTTTACATGGTCTGGTGGAGTCTGAGGAGGCTGAAATGTATAGAATTCCCTCTAGCAATAATCAGCGTCAACTTAACCACACTGTGCCTTACAAATATAGTGTCATGATGCGGCAAGATCAGGATGCACTACTTCAGCAGTTACGTGTTTCTCACTGTTTTATCTTCTATAATGCCATGCTCAGTTTATGAATTTGTGCTGCTTTTCTTACTTCAAGGGATAGCTGACTTGCTTAGAAAAGGAATGTATCCAGTGGAAAAGAGAAGAAGGGACTTTCTACAACTGTCTTTATTTCTGAACTCTATTGCCTTAGGGAAACCTTATTATTAAAATGAAAAATTCTATGTGTGTCTTTACTGATACTGTAGTTGTAGAGTTCAAAAACATTAGCGATGTAAATCAATACTGCATATACTTTGTAAAAAAGTGAAGCTCATCTTTTTAAATGTCCTTAAGAGAATGTGTTCATTTTATGACAGATAGTACAGCCTTTGCAAATATTAACTGTGATACCATTTAGGTTACCTGTCCTGTACTCTAGTTTCCACTATAGAAATCTATTTATAAAATGTAGTTCACATTTTAGTAAAGAAGAAAGCTTAAACCACGATGCTTGGGGAGTGAAAATACTTTATTATTCAGCCCATGTATGTTTTCCAAATTTAAAAGTCTTGTGGAGTAGTTGGTCCATGCTACATTTCACAAGTTCTAGCTGTGCTCTGTTTACAGAATTGGTCTGCAGTATTTAAAATGCCAATTTTTTTTCTTTCCATTTTGGATTAGAATTTGTATCTCATAGGAGCAGGAGGTTTTGTTTCAAGTTCTTGCATCCTTTTATCTAGTAAGAGAAAGGAAGCTAAGAGAACAAACTAGAGCAGAGATATTGAGATAGTTATAATTTCTATCTATACCTTTTTGATATTGTAATTAGAAGACTTCTTACCTGTGGGTTTACTCCATATTGTAGAATTTACCATTTTGTTTTTTACATGCGTTTTGATATCGGATGAATAGCAGAAATGGAAAAGCATGAGGAAGAGGAAATATTTATTTTTATTTATTTAGTAGAGGGAAAAGTCAGATGAGTGGGCGATTTTACATATTCTGCCCTTTTTTTGTGTAAAATGAATATATATAAACAAGTGCAGCAACATGCCTTTTGCCTCTCTGATTACTTTTCCCCCTACATTGAGGTATATGTACAATAAATTGCACATATTTAAACATACAATATGTTAAGTTTTGACATAGAAATAATCTCATGAAGCCATCACTTTTATCAAGATAAGAACATATCTGTTACTATAAAATTTCCCTGTGTTTTTTTTGTAATCCCTCCATGCCACTCAGCTCACTCAAGACAACCACGGATCAGCTTTCTGCCATTATAGATTAGTTTGTATTTTCTTTAATTTTACATAAATGTGAACCTACATTATATAACCTTTTTTTTTGTGCCTTTTCACTCGGCATTATTATTTTGAGAATCATCCATGTAGCTGCATGCATCTTTAGTTAATTCTATTTATTACAGAATAATAGTGCCTTTTATGGATGTACTGTAACTCATTTATGATTCACTTACTGATGGACATTTGTGTTATTTCCAGGTTTTGGCTCTTACAAATAAGAATGTTATTAACATTCATGTACAAGTCTTTGTAGGAACTTATGCTTTCATTTATTTTTAGACATATAACTAGGAGTGGAATGACTAGGTTATATGCCAGATATATGTTTAACTTAAAAAAAAATTGCCAAACTGTTTTGGAAAGTGGTTGTATCATTTTACATTCCTAGTAGTGTTTGAGAGTTTATTTGCTCCATATCCTCACCATTGTTTTTTGTCTTAATTGTACACATTCTATAAAGGTATATAGAGGTATCTCACTGTGGCTTAATTTGCATTTCACCAATGACCAAAGATGTTCTAACATCTTTTCAAGTGGGTGTTTGTGATATCTACTTTGATAAAGTATGTGTTCAAATATCTTGCTTATTTTTTTTGGTTTTTGCATTTTGAAAGTTTTTTTAACATATGTCCTGGATACAAGAACTGTATCATATATATATTTTCCCAATTTAGACTCTTTGTTTTCTTAACAGTATCTTTCAGAGAGTAGATATTGTTAAAGTTGATAAAGCATTATAATTTTTAAAACAACTTATGCTTTTGCTGTCATATCTTTACCTAATCCAAAGTCTCAAAGATTTTCATCTCTGCTTTAAGAAATTTTATAATTTTCCTGGCTTTTATATTGAGGTATATGATTAATTTTGAGTTAATTATTTTACATGATGGGCTATAATATTTGGGTTCTTTTTCATATGGATATTGACTTGTTCCTGTAATTTTTTTAAGAGACTTTTTCCCTTTAAATTGCTTTTACACCTTTTTGAAAACCAATTGACCGTAAATGCATCTGTTTATTTTTAGACTCCATTTTCTGTTTCATTATCTATCTTTGAAGACCATACCACACTGTATTATTACTTTAAAATAAATCTAGAAATCAGGTAGTGTAAATTCAACAACTGTGAATTTCCTTTACCAACATTGTTTTGGAAACTTCTGGATCCTTTAATGTATTTTTTATACAATTTGGAATCAGCTTGTCAATTTCTACTAAAAAAAGTGTACTTGAATTTTGACTGGACTCTATAGAATAGCTTGAGAAGAATTGACATCTTAATACTACTTAGTTGTCTGATCCAGGAGCACGATATACCTCCCAGTTTCTTTAGTTCATCTTCAACTTTTCTCAGCAATGTTTTGTAGTTTGCAATGTACGGGTTTCCTCCATCTTTCATCAACTTTATCTAAAGCTCAGGAGATGAGCATACATAATAGCACTAAATACGTTGCTTATAAAATAAACTCATTAGAACAATTTAAAATAAAGTCTTGTCGCATGTGCACATGCACGTAACCAACAAATAAAACTTTCTCTATGTTCCTCTAAATCTAACTGAATCTTACTTTTTAACGTGTGTAAAACCTTGTTCTGGATCTGATATATTTGGGGAGAAAAATCCTTTAAAATCCTTTTTAAGCATATTTTAACGGGCTTTGATTTCTTTTATAAGGGAACCATATTTAGTTGCCCATTTCCAAGGGAAAGACTTGCTTTTTTATTTTTGATAGTTCCGCATTTCTCTTGAGTTCTTTTCCCCATAACTTAAAGATTTTTTAAAAATCACAGTATGTAACAGGCTAACTTTCATCAAAATCTCATAATAATTTAAACAGTTTTTGTTTCCAAAAATCTTTTGCACACATTTAAGTCCTAACATTCCCTTACTTTTTAAGAAGTTTTATGACTTTCTATGTTTTTGGTCATCTAAACTTTTTATATGTAATTGATCAAATTTACAGTTATGAAACACTGCATCTTCTTTAGAATAGTGTACTGCCTGCATTGTGAAATACACTTTGCTATTTTAATGGAATTTGCTTCACTTCATATAATTTAGCTTTATGAAGTCCATTTAAATAGAACACAAATTTAAAAATAAATTTCTAAAGTAATTGCTCCCATGAAAAATTGTGGCAGGGCAAGGAACAAATTCTCCCATGAAGATATGGCCCATTTCTTTGATAGAGTGAATTAATGGTTTTAATTTCTATCTTGATGACGATTTCTAATTTTTACATTGACTCACAACTAAAGCGAATCATGTATGTTTGCCAGTTACATAGCTCATGTCATCCTGAATCATGTCTGAAGTCCTATTATGCATGGAATTGTTAACTTTTTTCACTGTAGGTTTTAACATGCAAACCTTATTTTGATGCTTTTTAGTAAATTATGACCTAAAACTTCTGCTTGCTATGGCCAGAAACCATATTGATTCTCCATAAGGAACAGAATATAAAAGTGTATTATATATACTACTTCTCCTTAATGAATGCAAAGTCAAGGGAAAGTTATAAAAAATATATCCATGAAAGATATAATAAGTAGCATATATAAACAATTACTCATATAATGAAAGTCTAGATTCAGCCTTATGTAATGGGAAAGTCACATTTTGGTCAAAGTAAAGTGAATTTGATTTCCATTCCTCCCACTGATTAACTGAGTCATCTTTGAAAAATCATGTGGCCACTTCAGGTATAAGATTCCACATTTGTCAGTTGGATATTATTGTACCTACTTCATCAGGTTGATATGAAAATTAACTATGAAAAAATATGCAGTATTGAGAACTCATGTAATGGCAGTGTTTACCACCTATATCTTCCCTCTATTCTAGTTTATTCAGCAGAATGCTGAGTATTATGATATATACAGAAGTATAAATATATTCCCTTCTCTAGCTAATAACTTAGCAGCAATATTGACAATGTAAAATATGTATCAACATTATAGAAATTTATAACACTTAAATATTGAGGTAAAGAATAAAGATACTTTGGAGGTTTTCAGGAGGGGCAGATCAGGATGAAATAAGCCATGATGGCTTTAGATGTATTTAGAAAAGATTCAAGTAAATATGTTGTGATATTCAAAACCAATTATAGCACCTTCCCCACTTAGTGATGATTTCATTTATAATAAAAATTAAAAATAGATCTCCCAAATGATCTAGCAATTCCACTTCTGGGTATATATCCAAAAACACCAAAACCACTAATTTGAAAATATTTCAAATTAATGTGACACTTAAATTTACAGTGTTAAATGTCAAATATATTCAATACAAAATTTTAAAAAGGAAAAGTTTCTGATTAAACACACATTAATCACTAAGTATTCTAGATTTTAAAGTTGATATGTAAATTAAAAGGAGAATAATGAGGTATAAAGAAAGCTGGATAGAATAGGCAGAGAATGTTTGCAGACCCACTTAAAACTCTCAGCTCATGAAGTTCTGAGGCTTCTATGCAAGGAAGCTATATTTTTCATCCACAGTAGTAGGAAAATATTAAAGTCTTATATTAATATGTTTTTAATTCTTTAGTTATGTCTTTGTTAATAATGTGAAAGATGAGAAGGAAAAATAATACAAATACCATACCCTATGCTAAAAGAGTTGTTTTTAACTGCCAGTAGGGTGAAAACTTCTCTGGAGATAAACTATTTTTAATTGAAATGCCATTGCTTTCCCCCACAAGAGATCCATTCCCCCGACAAATGACTTTCAGAAAGCAAGGGAATGATTGTTATTTTCATAAATGCCCAGATAGTATAACAAACAGAAAAGACATTTGCCCAAACAGGGAAATGATAGAAAGCATAAGCATCTTCTGAGAGAATTTAGCAGAGGATCATGATACGGTGAATTCTGAATGTATCAATAGTATATGGTAATATAATTCAGATTGTCTCTTTGTTCCAGATATTAGCCAAATAAACTTCGTCTACTTTGATAAGCTGACTATTGGAACAAAATCAAAGGCCATTTGACTCCAGTTGTCTTTAGTTGCTGTCATATTGTAGAAAGATATTATTTGAGAAATTGGCACATTCTGTGATATTTCTATTTTTGGACACATCATTAATACATTTTCTCTGAAGTTACTCCTGTTTTTGCTCGTAATTTGGCTGCATTTTCCACGTTGTGAATGTATTTGCTTTTATAGTTCCCTTTACCTTAAAAAATTACCTCATTGTTGAGTTTTTTTATAGAAGAATCTCATACACTGAATAGCCTAAGTCCATCCATAATGTGAGCAATGTCAAGTAATTGCTTCTATGTAACAGAAATATGTGAATAACATTGTCTTCTGGAGGTTTATTCTATCTTGTTATATAGAGATTTACTTTAACTATTACTATCTGATAAATGTTTTAGGACACTAGTGAAGTGAGTTTGAATATTTTGACTTACTTTTTTTTTCTTTAAAAGTTATGTAAATTTTCTTTTGATTCCATAATTGAACCACGTTTATTTTTTCTCTCTCACAAAATTTTCTTTTAATTTTTAAATTGAGTTATAACCAACATACAATATTATATTAGGTTCAGGTGTGCAACAAAGTGATTTGATATTTTTACACATCATGAAATGATCACCACAATAAGTCCAGTTATCATCCATCACCATACTAAGCTGTTGCAATATTATTGACTGTATTCCCTATGTGTACATTATATCTCTGTGACTTATTTATTTTAAAGTTGGAAGTTTGTACCTCATAATCCCCTTCACCTATTTCCTCCATTTCATTGATCTATATGTGTGTGTTTTGTGCCAGTAACATACTTATTTGATTATTATAGCTTTGTAGTATAGTTTCAATTCTGGGAGTATGATACCTCTAGCTTTGTTCTTTCACTTGATTACTTTGTCTATTCCTAGTCTATTGGGGTTCTATACACATTTTAGGAATGTTTGTTCTAGTTCTGTAAAAAATGCCATTGATAATTTGATAGGGATTGCATTGAATTTGTAGATTGCTTTGGGTAGAATGGACATTTTAACAATATTGATTCTTCCAATCTATGAGCACATATGTCTTTCCATTTATTTGTGTCGTCTTCCATTTCTTTCCTCAATGTTTCATAGTTTTCAGAGTGTAGGTCTTTTACCTCCTTGGTTAAATTTATTCCTATTTTATTATTATTATTATTTTTTTTTTCTTTTTCTTTTTTTTTTTTTTTTTTTTGTGGTACGCGGGCCTCTCACTGTTGTGGCCTCTCCCGTTCGTTGCGGGGCACAGGCTCCGGACGCGCAGGCTCAGCGGCCATGGCTCACGGGCCCAGCCGCTCCGCGGCATGTGGGATCTTCCCGGACCGGGGCACGAACCCGTATCCCCTGCATCGGCAGGCGGATTCTCAACCACTGTGCCACCAGGGAAGCCCCCTATTTTATTATTTTTGACACAATTGCAAATGGAATTGTTTTCTTAATTTCTTTCTGATATTTTGTTATTAGTGTATAGAAATACAACAGAGTTTGGTATATTAATTTTGTAACTTGCAACTTCACTGAATTTATTTATTAGATTTAATAGTTTTATGATGGAATGTTTGGAATTTCTATACATAGTATCATGTCATCTACAAGTGGTAACAGTTTTATTTCTTCCTTTCCAATTCAGATGATTATTATTTCTTTCCTTGCCTAATTTCCGTTGTGAAAATTGGTGAGAATGGGCATTCTTGTCTTGCTTCTGACCTGACAGGAAGAGGTTTCTGCTTTTCATCATTGTGTATCTGCGGGTTTGCCATATACGACATTTATTATGTTAAGGTTTGTTCCCACTATAGCCCCTTGTGGAGAGTTTTTATCATAAATAGATGTTGAATTTTGTCAATTTTTTCCTGTATCTATTGAAATGATCATGTGATTTTTCCCCTTCATTTTATTAATGTGTTGTGTCACATTGATTGATTTGCAGATGTTAAACCATCCTTGTATCCCTGAAATGAATCTCACTTGATCATGTGTTGTTAAATTTGGCTTGTTAATGATTTGTTGAGGATTTTTGCATGTATGTTCATCAGTGATACAACCTGAAATTCTCTTTTCTGTGTAGTCTTTGGATATCTTGGATACTCGGATAATGGTGGCCTCATAAAATTAGTTCCAAAGTGTTGCTTCAACTTTGGGAATAATTTGAGAAAGATAGGTATTAACTCCTCTTTAAACGTTTGCTAGAGTTCACCTGTGAGGCCATCTGGACATGGACTTTTGTTTTTTAGAGTTTAAAAAATTACGAATTCAATTTCATTACTAGTGATTGCTCTATTCAGATTTTCTATTTCTTCATGATTCAGTCTTGGAAGATTGTGTGTTTTTAGGAGTTCATTTTTTTAGGTTGTCTAATTTGTTGATGTACATTTGTTCATAGTATTCTCATGATCCTTTGTATTTCTGTGATATTGGTTGTAATTACTCCTCTTTCATTTATGGTTTTATTTATTTGGGCCCTCTCTCTTTTTTTCTTGATTAGGATGGCTAGTTTGTTGATTTGTTTACTTTTTCAAAGAAATAACTCTTAGTTTCATTTATCTTTTCTCTTGTTTTTCCTAATCTCTATTTCATTCATTTCTTCTCTAATCTTTATTATTTTCTTCCTTCTACAAATTTGGGCTTTGATTATTCTTTTTCTAGTTCATTTATATGTACATTCAGATTGTTTATTTGAGATTTTTCTTGTTTCCTGAGGTAGGCCTATACTGCTATGAACTTTATTAGAACTGCTTTTGCTGTGTCCCTTAGATTTTGGAAAGGTGTGTTTCCATTTTCATTTGTTTCCAGGTACTTTTAAATTTCCTCTTTGATTTCTCCATTGACCCATTGACTGTTTAATCGATTTATTGAGACTTGTTTTGTGGGCTAACATGTGATCTATCTGGAGTAAGTTGTATGTGCACGTGAAAAGAATGTCTATTCTGCTGATTTTGGATGAAGTATTCTGTATATATCTATTAAGTGCATCTGTTAACGTGTCATTTAAGGACAGTATTCACTTACTGATTTTCTGCCTGGATGTTTTATCCATTTATGTAAGTGGGGTACTTAAGTCTCTACTATTATTGTACCTCTGTACATTTCTCCATTTATTTCTGTTATATTGCTTTATAGATTTAGGTGCTCCTTGTGTTGGGTGCATAAATATTTAACAAATGTTAATCCTCTTGTTGGATCTACCTCTTTATCATTATGTAATGTCCTTTTTTATCTTTTGTTAGAATCTTTGTTTTAAAGTCTATTTTGTCTGATATATGTATTGCTACCACAGCTCTTTTTTTTTCCATTTGCATGAAATATCTTTTTCCATCTATCCACTTTCACTCTATGTGTGTCTTTAGATCTGAAGTGAGTCTTGTGGGCAGCATTTAGATGGATCTTGTTTTTATCCATTCAGCTACACTATAGCTTTTGATTGAAGCATTTAGTTCATTTACATTTTAAGGATTTATTAATATGTATGTACGTATTGACATTTTGTTCATTGTTTTCTGGTTGTTTTTGTAGTTGTTCTCTGTTTCTGTCTTCTCTTGGTTTCTTCCCTTTTGGTTTGATGGATTCCTCTAGTGTTATGTGTAGATTCCTTTCTCTTTATTTTTTGTGCATCCATTTATACTTTGCACCTTGTTCCATTACATTGCTTACAGACAGACTCATAATTTACTTTGAGCTGTAGTGAAAAATGAATTCTATTCACACTATAATTTTATTTTGTGACAGAATAATGAATCTTGATTAGATAAAAGTGAAACACGGTTTGAAATGTTCTTTTTTGTCAACATCAGAAGATATGCTAAAAATCTAATCTAAAAAGAGTCTGAATAATTACATTGGAAGATGTTAATTAGTACAAAACTACACAAGCAATTTTTCATTTAACATACATATTCTTACTCTACATTAAAAACGTTTTTTAAGTCTTGGTAAAATTACTTTATTGTCTCCATGTACCAACTTTTCCAATATTTAACCCAATAAAAACCAATCAGGTTCATATATATTGCAAATTAATTAATATAGAAAGACAAATAAATATTTTGAATACCACTATTTGGTAACCATCACATTAATAAGTTTCAGATAATAAACATCAATGGATGTTAAAACTAGTGGATAAAGGTTTAATTAGAAACAGGATATTTACATCATCTTGAAGTATTTTCCCATAAGATACTTATTAAATACAAAGGGAAAAAGATTAACTTTCAATAAAATAAACCTGACAAATACTACCTAGACCAGGTGATCCAAGTTAATATCACCATTAGGGAAATAAATAGACATTATTTTCCTCCTAATATCATGCACTTAAAAGAACACATCATGTCTGTAGTATTCTTTACAAAAATATGTGACATGAATATATTCATGAGGAAACATCATACAAATCCAATTTGAAGAACAGTCAATAGAATAAATGGCCCAAACTCTTTAAAAAATGTTAAAATCACAAAAAATAAGAAAAACTAAGAAACTCTTCCAGATAGCAGCAGATGAAAGAGACATAAAAACTGATGTCAATGAGTGATCCTGAATTAGACTAGGAGAAAAAAAAGTCATTCTCTTTATAAAGGTCAGTAGTACCACAATTGTGAAAATTGACTTCTTAATTAATAATGTCAAAACTGTTAATTTTATGCTAATAATTATACTATGATTATATAAGAAAATGGCCTTGGAAATCCACAAGTGAAACATTTAGGGGTAAAGGATATCATATCTAGAGTTTATTCTGAAGTGGAGGGGAGTGGATAGGAGAGAGAGAGACAGGCAGAATGAGCTGTGAGAATGAGAGCATGAAAGAAAGTGGTGGGTGTAGGGGAGGGGAATAAAAACATAAATGTTAACATTTGAGCTTCTGAATGAATGGTAAATAAAGGTTGTTGGTACAATTTTTATAACTTTTCTGTAAGACTGAAGTTAGTTTGAAATAAGATGTTTTAAAAATCAGAATAACTACATTAAATAAATAATTAATAAATAATTAATAAATAATTAATAAAAATCAACTTACAGAGTTCTTAATCTAAGTGGATTAATTGTCTAAATTTCAATGTCAGTTGAAATTATTAGATTCAGTAGTTGTACATATAAACACATTCACAGTTGATGTGAAATTAGGAAACTTTTAGAGGTTTTTCTTTGTTTTGGTAAATAGTAGAAACCACACAGTGACTGTAGATTTATAAAAACCATATTCAGTCTTAATTTCTATCATTTGATTATTGTCACAAAGTGCATAAAATTGCTATTGAGTTATCTGAGGCATTTTCTTCTGAGTCCATTGTCTCTGGACTCAGACTCAACAGCCACATGTCTCTCTCCCTAACTTTTCCCCTATTAACTGTACTAGCATTTGGGCATAGTGGCACTAAAAAGAGTATCATCCATGAGGAATCTAGTCACAAATATTTAATTAGGACAGTTTGAGGAATGTGAATATCATTTCCTGTGATTTAAATCTTATAACATTTATAATTCTAACAGTTGAAGTTAAATAGCCTGGGTGCCTTTCTGGTTCCTGTTTACCAGTAATGATTATATTTGGCCCATTTCTTAACCTTGTGTTAGCATTTGGCACTCTTCATGAGCTGGTCAAAACAAAATAAAAAATTCAGCCACGTCCTACTTTAGAAAATGAGAATTATATTACTTGTAACTAAAAGTTATTATAAAGGAATCGTTATATACATCTAGTAAAGGTGATGTCTAGATTGAGTTGGCCTATGCAGACTGTGACAGTCTCAACAACTTCTAACTTCTCTTCATCAGTAACATTTTTTCGAGTCTGGATGGCAACATATATTTTTTCTCCTTTATCAGTATGTTTTTGTAACTTCACCAAGATATGTCAAAATGTAAATGTCAATATGATTTTTTTCTCTGGGACACGACATTTTTCAGTTTCAAAATTAGTCATCTAAGTTTTACCATTCTTAAATTTTGATAAATATTTGTAGTAACACAACAATTACAGTCCCATCATAATAAAAATATAGAACATTTCTATCATCTCAGAAAATTTCCCTTGCAAGGTTCTGTTAATATTATTCTCTTATTATTCTTCAGAGGTTTGGAGCTCTGTAGCAATGTCCCTTTATTCTTTAATTTAAAAACAAAATTTTCACTACAACAATGTAAATCAACTATACTCCAATAATTTTTTTTATTTCATAATTTATTATTTACTTACTGAAATATATTTAGCATACATTGTGCAGATTTAAGGCATACAACATAGTTTTCTTTGGTATATTCATATATTTACTACTCATTAGAAATTTGTACCCTTAAACAATATCTGTCCTATGTCCCACTTGGAATCCCTTGTAATAATCATTTTACTTTCTGTTTGTATAAGTTTGGCTTTTTTAGATAGCACATATAAGTGATATCATATAAAATTGTCATCTTCTGCCTGCCTTATCTCACTTAACATAATGTGTTCAAGGTCCATGCTTACTGTCCTAAAAGGCAGGATATTCTTTTTCTCATGGCTGAGTTGTAGTCTATCATATAAATATATATAGCACATCTTTATCTATTCTTCCATTGATGGGCACTTAGGTTGTTTCCATATCTTGGCCACTGTTGCAATAAACATGAGAGTGCAGCTATCTCTTCAGTATCCTTTTATCATTTCTTTTGTGTATATACCCAGAAGTTGAGTTGCTGAATCAGATGGTAGATATATTTTAAATTATATTGAGGGTGCTCCATACTGTGTTCCACAGTAATTGAACTGGTTTACATTCCACACACACTGTAAAATGGATTCACTTTTCTCTACATCCTTGTGAGCACTTGTTATCTCTTGTCTTGATGATACCCATTCTAACAGGTATGAAGTGATATCTCATTGTGGTTTTGATTTTCCTTTTTGATTGTGAATGTTCAGCATTTCTTCATGTACCTGTTGGCCATTTGTATGTCTTATTTGGAAAAATGTCTATTTTGTTCTGCCCGTTTTTAGATCACTTTTGTTGTTATTGAGTTGTATGAGTTCTCTGTATATGTTTAATATTAACTCCTTATCTGATATATGGTTTGTGAAAAATCTCCCATTCTGTAGGTTGCCTTTTCAGTTGTTAATTTTTTTCTTTTGATATGCAGAAGATTTTAAGTTTAATGTAGTCCCATTTCTTGATATTTTCTTTCATTCTTTATACTTTTGGTGACATATTCAGAAAATTATTGCCAATACTAATGTCAAGAAACTTCTCTACATTTTCCTCTAGGAGTTTAATGGTACCAAGTTTTATGTTTAAGTCTTTACTCCATTTAGAGTTAATTTCTGAGTGGTGTAAGACAGAGGTCCAATTTCATTATTGTGCATGCCTTTACCCAGTCTTCTCTAGCACAATTTGTTAAAAAGACTTTTTTACCATAGTGCGTTCTCTGCTCTTTTGTCAAATATTAGTTTACCATATACACGTGGATTTAATTCTGAGCTCTCTATTCTGTCCCATTGGTCTAATTTTAAGCCAGTTCCATACTGTTTTTTGTTTTGTTTTGTTTTGTTTGTGGTACGCGGGCCTCTCACTGTTGTGGCCTCTCCCATTGTGAAGCACAGGCTCCGGATGCGCAGGCTCAGCGGCCATGGCTCACGGGCCCAGCTGCTCCACAGCACGTGGGATCCTCCCGGACCGGGGCATGAACCCGTGTCCCCTGTGTCGGCAGGCGGATTCTCAACCACTGCGCCACCAGGGAGGCCCCCATACTGTTTTTATTACTGTGTCTTTGTAGTACAGTTTGAAATCAGGAAGTGTGATACCTCCAACTTTATTCTTTTTTTTCCCCAGGATTTCTTTGGCTATTCAGAGCCTTTAGTGGTTCCATACAAATTTTAGGTTTTTTTTTTTTCTATTTCTGTTAAGAATGCCTTTGATATTTTGATGGAGAGTGTTGAATGTATAGATGGATATGGGCATTATGGATATTTTAACAATGTTAATTCTTCTGATCATGAACATGGGATGTCTTTACATTTGTTTGTGTCATCTTCAATTTCATTCAACAAACTTTTACAGGTTTCACTGTACATATCTTTTACTTCCTTGGTTAAAGTTATTCCTGGTATTTTATTGTTTTTGATTCTATTGTGAATGAAATACATTTCTTTATTCCTTTTTCAGATGTTTTATTTTTAGTTTATAGAAATGCAACTGATTTCTTTATGTTGATCTTGCATTCTGCAACTTGACTGAAATCATTGATTATTTCCAACAGTTTTTTTTCATTAGTCCTTTGTGATTTTCTGTATACAGAATCATATCATCTGCAAATATTGAAAGTTTTACTTCTTTCTTTCTAATTTGGATGCCCTTTATTTCTTTGACCTCCTTAATTGCTCTAGCTAGGACTTCCAGCACTACATTGAATAAGAGTGTTGAGAGTGAGCATCCTTGTCTTGTTCTTGATCTGAGAGGAAAAGTTGTCAATTCTCTGTTGAGCATGATGATAACTGTAGGTTTCTCTTATGGCCTTTATTAGGTTGAGGTATATTCCTTCTATACCCAATCTGCCATTTATTGACTTGTTTATGTTACCATAATACTTCTTAAAAGTTTGGTAGATTTTGCCAGTAAAGCTGTGTAGTCCTGGAGTATTCCATGTTGGGAGTTTTTGATTACTGATTCAATCTCTTTACTCATTATTGGTCTGTTCAAATTTTTCATTTCTTCCTGATTCTGTCATAGTACATTGTGTATTTCTGGAAATTTATTTCTTCAGAAATTTCTAATTGTCTGCCATTTAATTGTTCATGGTAAGTCTTCTATGCTTCTATATATTTGTGTAGTATTTGTTGTAATGTCTCTTCTTTCATTCACATATTATTTATTTGAGACATCTCTTTTTTTTTCTTATTCTAGTTAAAGGTTTGTTAATTTTGTTAAAATTCTTTAAAAACTGCTTTTAGTTTTATTGTTTCTGGTCTCTGTTTTATTTATTTCTGCTCTGATCTTTGTTATTTCCTTTCTTCTGCTAACTGTACTAATTTTTAATTCCTTTTTCTAGTTCCTTGAGGTGTAAAGTTTGGTGTTTATTTGAGATCATTCTAATTTCTTAATATGTGCATTTATAGCTTTAAACTTTCTTCTCAGAACTGCTTTTACTGCTTATCATAACTTTTGGTACGTTGTGTTTCCATTTTTGTTTGTTTCAAGATATATTTTGATTTCCTTTTGATTTCTTCTTTGACCCATTGGTTTCTCAGAAGTATCAATATATTGTTTAGTTTCTACATATTTATAGGTTTTCCATCTATCCTTTTGTTGTTGATTTCTATTTTCACACCATTGTGGTCAGGAAAAAGAAAATAGTTGGTATGATTTCAGTCTTCCTAAATTTGCTAAGATTTGTAGGTTACACTTTTTTTTTCCCTAGGTGACTTTAAGATTCTTTTTTTAATCACTGTTTTTTGACAGTTTTATTATAATGTATTTTGGATAAGCTCTTTTTGCCCTGAGATAATAGGGTGTTCTATTAGCTTTGTGGCTTGTATGTTTAATTCCTCCCCCAAGTTTGGGAAGTTCTCAGATATTATTGCTCTAAATAAACTTTTTCCCCTCTCCCTCTCCTTCTGCTAGAGATTTGTTTGTTTAATATTTGCATTTCTGATCGAATTTGATAGCTCTTGTAGGGTTTCTTCACTTTTAAAAATCTAAGTTCTCTTCTTTAAACTGAAATTATTTCTATATGCCTGTCTTCCAAGTCTCTTAATTTGTTTTTCATTTGGTCTGACCTGTTATCTATGTTCTCTATCACTTTCTACATCTCATTCATTGAATTTTTCAGCTCCAAAATTTCTGTTTGTTTTTTTTTTTCTAAATTTCAGTCTCTTTGGTAAAAACTCCTTCTGTTTATTAATTTTATTCCAGAGTTTATTGAATTGCCTTATGAGTTTTCTTATAGCTTATTGAATTTCTTCTTAACAGCTGCTTGAATTCTTTACCAGTTAGAACACAATTTTCTATGTGTTTGAGTTTGATTGCTGGAGAAATATCATTTTATTTTTGTGATACCCTATTTTTTTGATTTCTCATAATGTTTGATAATATGCACTTGTGCTTTCACATTTGAATAGCAGACACTTTGAATTTACGTTTTCTTTGTTTCTTACAATTCAACAGGCTGGTTATTAGAAACCTTTTGTATTTTAAAAGGTGGCACTCTACCTCAAGTTTGTGGTTTCTCCTCCTGGAGCTGGCACTCCTGGCTGCACTCTGACAGAACAGGAACTAGCAGTAGAGTGGCAGGTGGTGTGGGCTTAGCACCTGGGCTTTGTAGGTTGACCGCAGTCCAGTAGGGCAATCCTGTAGTGGGGCATTCTAAGATGTCTGTGGGTGGATCTCCTTTGGAAATCCAAAAGCACACAACAGGAATGAATTCCTTCAGTGTCCTTTAATATTTCTGTCAGCCTAGTTCCCTTTCCTCTCCCCCCCCCTCAACTCACAGAGGTCCCTCCTCAGAGATCTGGGTGTTTCCTGAGAAGAATTTGTACCTCCAGCTGCAACCTGAAATAAGGCAGCTAGATGGCGACTCAGCACTTTTGCTTCCCACCACCTTTACTGGAGAGGTAACCTCTGATGTCACCTAAAGCCCAATGTCTTGCAGTGTTGCCCTGGAGAGGTGGGCCAACTTAGAGAGTTCCTCCATCTCCTCCACTCAAAACTAATCTCTGTTCCACTTAAATGGTGTGCCAGATTTCTCTGTCAGGCAGGCTGGAACTCCACAGATTCCCTATGCAGTGTCTCCTTGTTACCTTTTTCCAGGACATGGAGAGTCAGGAGTAGGGCAGGCTCACCTAATTCCTTGGCTCTGCAGCCTGACCAAGGTGCTATCTGCTCACTTTTGAATTCACAGTTTGGTACCATAATGATAATGTCACTCACTCCCCTTTTCATTCTTGATATTGGTACTTTGTGTTGTTTTCTTTTTTTTTTCTTGATTTTTTAAAGAACTAGATTTTGGTTTCATTGATTTTATTTCCTATTATTTCTGTTTCCAATTTCATTGAGTCTGCTCTTGCCATTATTATTCTTTCTGCTTATTTGGGATTTACTTATTTTATTTTACTTCTATATCTAGTTTCTTCTGGTAGAAGTTTGAGCCATTAATTTGAGACCTTTTTTTAAATATAAATGTTTAAATATATAAATATTCCTCTAAGCACTGCTTTAGCTGCATCTCATAAATTTTGATGTTGTGTTTTCATTTTATTCTCTTCAGAACATTTTCTAACATCTTTTGGGATCCCTTCTTTGACCCATGGGTTATTTATAGTGTGTTGTTTAACTTCTAAGTATTTTAGAATTTTCCAGACATCATTCTGCTATTGAAGTCTATTTTTTAAATTGTTGTTAGCATATGTATTCTTCCATGTTCATAAATTTATGAAGAGTATTTTCATGGCCCCAAGTATGGTTTATTTTGATAAGTATTCCTTGTTAACTTGAAAGAAAGTGTATTCTTGTCTTATTGGGTGCAGTCTTCTTTAAATGTCAACCAAATCAACTTTTTTGATAGTTTTGTTTGATTCTTCTATGTCCTTACTCATTTTTTAATCAACTTGCTCTATTAATTGTCAGTGTTGAAGACTCTAAGGATGACAGTGGACTTGCTTACTTCTCTTTTACTTTTTTATGTTTTGGCCGTATGTTTTAGAGGCTCAGTTATTAGGTGTATATGCATTTAGAATTATTACTTTTGATGAGTTGGCCCTTTACCATTATGTAATTTTTAAAATCTCTGGTGATATTCTTTGTTTTGCAATTTATATTGATAGTAACATTACCCTGCCAGCTTTTTTTTGTGAATATGTTTTGCACATAGTGTCTTTTTAGATCACTTTATTTTAAAACTGTCTATATCGTTATTTTTTTGGGGGGGGTGCAAATCTTATTAACATATTTATTACACATGTTTTTAAATGTAATTTTTGTATGGTTGGGCTTAAACTTACCATCTCGTTTTTCATTTTCTGTTATTTCTGATCTACACTTTGTTCATTTTTCCTCCTCTTTTCATGCCTTCTTTTGGATTAACTGAGTATTTTTGTGATTCAGTTGTGTCTTCACTGTTGATTGATCAGCTGAACTTCTTGGTTTTAAAATTGAAAGGTTGCTTTAAATTTATACTATATATCCTTAGTTATCAGAGTTTACCTTCACATAAACTTATACTGCTTTATGTCTATTGTAAGAACCTTAAAATAGTATACTTCTAACTTCTCTGCCCATTCTTTTGGCCATTGTTTTCATACATTTTGTGATTTATTTATTTATTTATTTATTTATTTTTTATGGTACACAGGCCTCTCACTATTGTGGCCTCTTCCGTTGTCAAGCACAGTCTCCAGACACGCAGGACCAGCAGCCATGGCTCACGGGCCCAGCCGCTCTGCAGCATGTGGGATCTTCCCAGACCAGGGCATGAACCTGTGTCCTCTGCATCAGCGGGCAGACTCTCAACCACTGCACCACCAGGGAAGCCCCATTTTGTGATTTTTAATGTTAAATTTTATTTTTAAATGTTAAATTTTATTTTTAAAATTAAGAACTATTTTGGTGTAACTACATTTTACCATTTCCATTTTACCATTTATTTTTGTAAATACAAACTTCCACTTGATATTATGTCATTTTTCAATGGAGAGCTACCTTTCATATTTACTTCATCATAAGTTTACTGACAAGAAATATTTTAAGTATTTTTTTCCAAAAAAGATGTTTATTTTTGACTTTTAAAATTTGCTTTTACATTTTTGTGTCTAGCTTAAAATAATCTTTTTAAAGCAGTAATTTTAAATTCACAGAAAAATGAGAAATACAGAGCAATCCCATATACCCTGAGACCTCTTTTCCCTGTTATTAATATCTTACATAAGTATGATCATTTACTATAATTAATGAGTTAATATTATTAGTAGCAATAAAACCCCATGGTTTATTCAGATTTTCTTAGTTTTTATCTAATGTTCTTTTTCTGTTCTAGGGTCCCATCCAGGGCCACTTTACATTTAATTTTCATGTCTCTGTAGACTCCTCTTGGCTTTGAGAGTTTCTAAGACTCCTTTTGTTTTTCATGTTCTTGATGGTTTTAAGGAGTACTCATCATCTATTTTGTAGAATGTCACTTTGTTTATTTGTCTGTTTTTCTCATGATTAGACTTGGGTTATACATTTTGGGGCTGAAGGTAATAGATATAAAATGCCATTTTTATCATATCTTAATGGTAGTCAACATTATATATGGATGTTGATACTGACCTTAAACACCAGACTGATACAGTCTTTACCAGGTTTTTCCACTATATTCCCCTTTCCATTTTGTATTCTTTTTAAGGAAGTGATATATATATACAACCCACAGTTAAGAAGTGGATAGTTTTATTTCTATCAGTATGGACTCATTGGTATTTATTTTATACTTTGGATTAAAATCCAATACTATTTTATTCAGTTTTTCAAAATGCTTTAGCTTAGGCTACTGGGAGCTCTTTCATTTGGCTTCTGTGTCCCTTTGACATATCCTCACTGGTGTGTGTGTGTTTTAAGTACTTTCTTACTTTCTGGCACTGCAAAATGTTCCCAGTTCATGTTATATTTCCTGCCAAGTCCTAGAATTAGACATTTTTCCTAAGAATCTTAGTTCCTTTTATTGGGGAATAGTATTGGAACACAAGTACTGGGTGAGCTCATTGCTACTGGGTGTCATTGTTTGTAAGTTCTCTCATCTGACAGATCATGGGAATGTATGTGTTTACTAACCCACTATAAATACATATCTATACATATTTCATTAGCTTTATCTGACCGAATGAGGGAAGGGTGCCTGTGTTCATGATAACACAAAATAAAAACTACAGCAGTTAATACTTCAGAAAATGATAACCCATGTTTATATGTTTATAAATACATTTATATTTGTTTGTGACCACAGTTGTGTATTTATAATTATTGATAATTTATTATCATTTATTGTGTTTGCCCATGCTGACAAATCAGGTTGGTCCTTCTTATCCTAGACAGAGAATAAAAGGCAAAATGATTCAACAAAGAAGCAATTCCACTACTGGGTATATGCCCTGAGAAAACCATAATTCAAAAAGACATATGTACCCCAATGTTCATTGCAGCACTATTTACAATAGCCAGGGCATGGAAGCAACCTAAATGTCCATTGACAGATGAAAGGATAAAGAAGATGTGGTACATATATACAATAGAATATTACTAAGCCATAAAAAGGAATGAAACTGGGTCATTTGTAGAGATGTGGATGGACCTAGAGTCTGTCATACAGAGTGAAATAAGTCAGAAGGAGAAAAATATCGTATATTAATGTATATATATGGAATCTAGAAAACTGGTACAGATGAACAAATTTGCAGGGCAGGAATAGAGATGCAGATGTAGAAAACAGATGTGTAAAAACAGTGGGGGAAGGGGGTGGGATGAATTGGGAGATTAGGATTGACGTATACATACTACCACATGTCAGATAGATAGTGGGTACATGCTATAAAGCACAGGACGCTCAGCTCGGTGATCTCTGGTGACCTAGATGGGTGGGATGGGTGGGGGGTGGAAGGGAGGTCCAGGAGGGAGGTCCAAGAGGGAGGGGATATATGTATACATATAGTTGATTCGATTCATTGTACAGTGGAACTTGAATCAGCATTGTAAAGCAACTATATCCCAATTAAAAAATATATATCTATATTAAACATGAGTTCATACTGATATCTCCAACTTTAATTCATCACCACATAGATCACTCTATCCTCTTCCTTTGCCTTATTTGTAAATTAACATGACACAATGAGAAATATGGCTTCCACCATCTGCCATTCATTTACTTAATTGTTCATTTCTAATAGCCATATATAGTAGTTTCTGAATTGTTAACCTCTACTCCCTTGTGAGAGAACATTTATCAACCAGAGTACACTGCTTATGTGAAGTTTCTTATGAAATTTACAGACTCCATTCATTTCCAAAGTTACTTAGCACAGTTTCTTCTCTCATCATCCTCTTCAGTGAATTTGCTTTATACTTTTCCACATTCTTTTCTACATTCTTTCCCAGGGTCCCATGAATTTTAAGTGATTTTTTGTACTTTGTTTAAATTAAGTGTGCTTTGGAGTTCTGTGGGTCTTGATAAATTTATGTCCTGTATCCACTCTTAGAGTATCATTCAGAATAGTGTTGCCACCCTAAAAGTTCCCGTGTGCTTCATATATTCAGTACTATTCAATCTTTCAATGCCCCAGCAACCACAGATTTTAAAAAATTTTCTTTCTATTTTGCCTTTTCCAGAATGTAATACAGTTTGAGTCGTACACCATGTAGTCCTTTCAAACTGGCTTCTTTCACTCAGCAGTATGCATTTAAAGTTCACCCGTGTGTTTTTATGGTTTGACAACTCATTTCTTTTTATCACTGAATAATATTCCATCATATGGATGCACCACAGTTTGTTTATCTATTCACTTACCACCTGCTTCCAATTTTTGGCAATTATGAACAAAGATGCTGTAAATGTTGGCACTGAGGTTTTGGTATGGATATAACTTGTTAAATCAGCTGCATACTATTTAGTACGAAAGTACTATTGTTAGATCATATGATAAAACTCTATTTAACCTTGTAAGAGACCAACAAACTCTTCCAAAATTGTTGTACTATTTTGCATCTCCACCAATAATCAGTAAGAATTCCTCCTGCTCTGAGTACTCACCAGCATTTAATGTTGACCATTTTTTGGATTTGAGCTGTTCTAATAAGTGTGGAATTTCATTATTTTAATTTGCAATTCTCAAATGCTAAATGGTGTTGAGCATCTCTTCATATGCTTATTTGCCATCTATATACCTTCTTTGGTGAGATATATGTTCAGAAGTTTTGCCCATTTTTATATCAGGTTGTTTTTTCTTATCATTGTGTTTTAAGATTTCATAGTGTACTTTGGATTCAATTCTTTTATCAAATATGTGTTTGGAAAGTATTTTGTCTCATTCTGTGGCTTGTCTTTTCTCAATATTTTTGATTTGCTCTTAGATTTCTGAAAACCGAGTATTACTGTTCTACAGTACCACTTTCTTTCTGTACCTTATTCTTACTCTAGTTGCAGTCTACTTTTGATTGGTACTCAGCACAACACTCATGGTCGGATCAGATTTTCTCATAAAATCTCAGCCGCAGTCCTGACGTGTGCTCTCAAATCTTAGTGGTTATATTTTTTAGCATTTTTGTCCCTCCCCTATTTGTGGTGTCCTTGTAGCAGTTGAGGGTCTTAGATAGAGCTTGGTTCCTACCATCTCCCACCAAGTGACAGCAGTCTTTTGCTTTGGATCAGTTTAGGATCATGAGAAAAATTGGATTTTCTGTCACTCCCTCTGTGTGAAATTGCTTTTAGTTCTACCCAACCACAGGGGAAGTTTTGCCTGGGATCAGCCTGGTGGAGGGTTGTTTGCCATTTCGTCAATAGCAGACATCTTTCCATTTGTATGAGAGAAAGAACAACTAGATTTCATGCCTGTCTATGAGCAGCATCCCATCAACTCCTGCACATATGTGGCCACCTCAGGTTTCCTGTTGTACCCATAATCTTTTTTTGCTAGAACCATTTGAGACCCTTGCAAAATGGCTGGTGAGTAGGGAAAGGCAAAATCACCTTTTTAGGGGGATCTCAGAGAGTCTAAACAGTTTCATACTAATCTACACATGGCCCATAAAAATGCATTTAACCTCATTTGTTATTTTTTTACGTTTTTATGGATGACACCTCTTTCTGTGCTTGTCTGTGGGCAAAGGTTGTTGCCCAACACACTTTATGTGTTGTCTTTCCCTAGAGAAGATTGTTATCATTTAGAATTCAATATACTTAATTGATGACCTCAGCTTTCTTATATAAACCAAAAATAGTTATGATGTTTTAGATTATTTGGCTTTTCCTTGTTGTTAGTGTAAGAACAACATTCTTTTATGGATCCTACAAAGAAGCAGAGCTCTTCAGATTGTTTCTTAATTTGATTAGTGAGATGTTGTCATTGGTTTGACAGTTATGGGAATTATTATATTGGGCATTTGATAGATTATTTACATATTTTGGACAGGAGGTATAAAAGTAGCATTGCCTATGAAGGATGCATTAAAATGTGTGTAGTCATATATCATTGAAAATATATTTATATCTATACATATGTGTATATGTATACACACACATATATTTTAAGAGCAAAGGCTTGATACATATGAAATGTTTACTTGTTTAATAAGAAGATATAAAATAAATTATGGTACATCTATAATATTGAGTAAAAAGTAAATAGGAAAGGAACAAGGATGATGAAGTATCTCTCTATATAGATGGGTTTCCACAGTATATAGGTAAAACTAAAAATTATGTACACATTTTTATAATAAATAACTTTGTGTGTGAATACATATATTTGCACAAACAAAGGAAAAAGATTTGACATGTATAATTGGATTGGAATGGAGACATTTTGACTGTAGTTTAGATAAATTTATAACTATGTTTATTGTTGCAATAAATATGTCTTAATTTTGTAATTGAAAAGACAAATACCTCCAACATACTTATTTGGTATGTATGCTGACTAATTTTTTTTAAATTGGCGTACAGTTGCTTTACAATGTTGTGTTACTTTCTGTTATACAACAAAGTGAATCAGCTATATGTGGACCTCCCATCCATCACCCCCCCCATCCCATCCATCTAGGTCAACACAGACCACTGAGCTGAGTTCCCTGTGCTATATAGCAGGTTCCCACTAGTTAGCTGTTTTACACATGGGAGTGCACGTATGTCAATCCCAATCTCCCAATTCATCCTACCTCCCCTCCCCACCCCTGTGTCCACTTGTGTGTTCCCTACATCTACATCTGTATTCCTGCCCAGCAAATAGGTTCGTCTGTACCATTTTTCTAATAGGTTCCACATACACGTGTTAATATATGATATTTGTTTTTCTGACTTACTTCACTCTGTATGACAGCCTGTAAGCCCATCCACATCTCTACAAATGACCCAGTTTCATTCCTTTTTATGGCTGAGTAACATTCCATTGCATATATGTACCACATCTTCTTTATCCTCTCATCTATCGATGTACATTTAGGTTGCTTCCATGTCCTGGCTATTGTAAATAGTTCTGCAGTGAATATTGGGGTGCATGTGTCTTTTTACACAAAACTGTCTAATTACAGTTTTCTCAGGGTATATGCCCAGTAGTGGGATTGCTACTAATTTTAATTTTAATGTAGGAATTAAGAGGGTAGAAGCTTCCTTTTCTGCGATTCTTTTTTTTTTTTTTCCTGTGTAAGCAATGACAAGATATGGCTGTGCTAAAACTTCTTCTACCTTAGGGCCATATTTACCACCTGTACATGCTTTGAAATTTGCTTCCATAATCTTATAGCTCTATGTGCACTATAATATTAGGATCACCTAAGGAGAAATCACATCTGAATAGTTTGATGATGGCAAATCTTCTACTCTTTTGTTTACTCACTAAATATATATTAATTATTTCAGCATAAGCCCTTCAGCAGTTAAGAGTCCTTAAAATAACTGATAAAATTCCAATAAATAAAAAATGTTAAAAACTGCCGAGTTAATGACAGCTAACATACTGATCCTTCTAAAAACTCTGAAAGTATGGGCCCCAATTTGGATCATAGAGAAAGTTTCCTGAGTCAGAGAAGCACACACAATAAATATACTATATATTAAGATCATAGCAGAGCACTTCCTGACACTCAGTATTTGACTCTAGTTTTCATGGTGGCTGAGAATATTTCAAAAAATCCCATTCATCACTTATAGTTCTTTTTCTAGGACAAATCCCAGAAGTCAGAATCATGAGCATCTGTCTCTTTTCTGACAAGTAGTTATCTATTAAGGTTTGTGTGGTTTTGCTGCCTGCATTGGTTGCCATGAGGTTATACGTTCCATGGGTTCTTTAAACAAGTTGTGAATAAATGCCACATTTCATGTTACAGTCTTGTGTGTTTGCCTTTACCTTTTCTTTCTCTTTTGTATTTTCCTCTTTTCTCATTCTTTTTCCTTCTTTCCTTCCTCTTATGTTTCCTCTCTCTCCCTTCCTCCCTCTACCTTTCTTCTCTTCTTATGGTTTGTCCATTTCCTCCACCTCCTGATTCTCTTACTTTATCCCCTTCTTTTTCCTTATTTCCTATTCTCTCCCTCCTTTTCTTTTAAATGTTTCTCCTTTGACTTTTTCCTTTTCGTGACTTTGGTCTCTTACCTGCAATATATTGCAGTTGGATAATGGTCTTTAAATTACCGACTACCATCATTCCTAAAACACTTTTTATTTTAAGGTTTAAAACTATCATAGAATTTGTTTTTCTATGAAGGGTTAAGGAATACTATATGGGAGCTGGTAGCTATAGGTAGTTAATCAAGATTTTTTTTTAGATAAGGTGAATATACAGAATTTTGAGAAATTGATGGATATAAGATTAGAAGAAATTAAGATATGGCACATTTTAATTAATGGATAGAGTGTGAATAAGTGGACTGATTGTGTACAGCAGATAATTATTCTTTCCCATTATAGTCAGCAACCATTCTATCCCTTCCTTGAGCTAACTGAATTCTATACCTTCCTAGAGCTAATCCATGTTCTGCAGGGGGGCAGGCCCCTTTCCAGCCCTAAGGAGTGAATTGTGATTGGCATGGGGTAGGCATGTGATGCAGTTTTAGACAGTGATTGTGAGGGCAGGAGGCCTACCAGAAGACTCTAGGAAAGGTTTACTTGAGTTTTATAACATTTTATAAAGAGACTTTAAACAGTTCCTCTATTACAACTTATCTTTGACATGTCAGTGTGTGGCACGTAAAATTTTATCAACTCTCTAGGGCCATGAGGGAGGCTAAGCTGAGAAGAACATGCTGAGGGTTACAGACTGGAAAAACGGAAGGTACTTAGGTCTTTAAGGAAAGTGTTGAGGTACTGTATTAATCAACTTTTATCATGGCCCTGCTTCAGATTTCTGATAATGTAAGATCATGAATTCTCTTATCACTTAAGCCTTTTGGAGTTGTTTCCCAGTTATTTTCAATCATAAACTTTGTAATATCATAACAGAAAATATTATCCTATAGATAATAAGATTTTTTCTTTTTTTGGTGGGGGGAGCCAAAGTCTATTTTTGTGAAGAAAACTCACATTAAGGAAAACAAAATAACTGAATTCCTTGAGGAGAGAGTTTAGATGTGATAGGGTTGGCAATAATGACCAATAGTAGTATCCTAAACAGTGAAAACACCTGATGAAATCAGTGTTTTAGAGTGATTATTCTAATAGTTATTTGCAGAAGAGACTGCTGTAGAAGGATTTAAATGTTTAGGAAGGTGTGATTATAATGACTTTGAGTCCTGTGACATGCAGCCAAAACAGTTTCCAAGATATCAAGAGTGTTTTTTGTTTGGTTTGGTTTGGTTTTTAAGCAGATGTTCTGTTTTGGCAATGCCGTAGGTAAAATTTTGATGCCAGGGAATAGACTAAAATATTTATTACCTTCCGGCCATTCATTTTTTAAAAGTTAAGATGTGGGCTTCCCTGGTGGTGCAGTGGTTGAGAGTCCGCCTGCCGATGCAGGGGACACAGGTTCGTGCCCCGGTCCAGGAAGATCCCACATGCCGCGGAGCGGCTGGGCCCGTGAGCCATGGCCGCTGAGCCTGTGCGTCCGGAGCCTGTGATCAGCAACGGGAGAGGCCACAACAGTGAGAGGCCCGCATACCGCAAAAAAAAAAAAAAAAAAGTTAAGATGTACTTCACAAACCATGTAATTCCCTCATTTAAAGTGTACAGTTCAGTTTTGTTTAATATATCCACAGGATGTACAACCATCATCAAAATCTAATTTTAGAACATTTCATCATCCTGCCTCCTGAAAATCCCATTCCCTTTAGCAGTCATTCCCTAGTCCTTCTGTACTGTCACTCCCCTTCCTACCTCAGACACAGGAAAATACTAATCTATTGATACTTTCTGTCTCTATACATTTGCCTATTCTGGACTCTCACATAAAGGAAATCACATAATACACGGTCTCCTGTGACTGACTTCTTGCACTTAGCATAAATGTTTTCAAAGTTCACCCATGTAGCTTTTATTTCATTCTTTAATTGTTGAAAATATTCCATTATATGAATATTCTGTCTTTTGTTTATTCATTCACAAGTTGATAAACATTTTGGCTGTTACCACTTTTTGGTTTTTGTGAATAATTCTGCTATTAGCAATCATGTACAAGCTTTTGTGTTGATACATGTTTTTAATTCTTTTGACTATATGCTTAGGAGTAAAATTGCTGGGTGATATGGTAACTCTATGCTTAAAACTTGAGGAGCTGATATGCTATTTTAAAAGTGGCTGTGCCATTTTGTATCCCCACTAGCAAAGTATGAGAGTTCCAATTTTCCATTTCCTCACCAATACTTGTTATTGTCATTTTAATTTTAGAGATCCTAGTGAATGTTAAATGATATCTCATTGTCACTAATGATGTTGAGTATCTTTTCTTGTTCTTACTGGCCATTTGTACATCATCTTTGGAAAACTTTCTATTAAAATCCTTTGTCCATTTTTTTCTTTAACGTCTTTATTGGAGTATAGTTGCTTTACAATGGTGTGCTAGTTTCTGCTTTATAACAAAGTGAATCAGCTATACATATACTTGTATCTTGATATCTCTTCCCTCTTGCATCTGCCTCCCTCCCACTCTCCCTATCCCACCCCTCTAGGTGGTCACAAAGCACCGAGCTGATCTCCCTGTGCTATGCGGCTGCTTCCTACTAGCTATCAGTTTTACATTTGGTAGTGTATATATGTCCATGCCACTCTCTCACTTTGTCCCAGCTTACCTTTCCCACTCCCCATATCCTCACATGCATTCTCTAGTAGGTCTGCGTCTTTATTCCTGTCCTGCCCCTAGGTTCTTCATGACCATTTTTTTTTTCTTTTTTTTTAGATTCCATATATATGTTAGCATATGTTGTTTTTCTCTTTTTGACTTACTTCACTCTGTATGATACTCTAGGTCCATGCACCTCACTACAAATAACTCAGTTTCGTTTCTTTTTATGGCTGAGTAATATTCCATTGTATATATGTGCCACATCTTCTTTATCCATTCATCTGTCAGTGGACACTTAGGTTGCTTCTGTGTCCTGGCTATTGTACATAGAGCTGCAATGAACATTGTGGTACATGACTCTTTTTGAATTATGGTTTTCTCAGGGCAAATGCCCAGTAGTGGGATTGCTGGGTCGTATGGCAGTTCTGTTTTTAGTTTTTTAAGGAACCTCCATACTGTTGTCCATAGTGGCTGTATCAATTTACATTCCCACCAACAGTGCATGAGGGTTCCCTTTTCTCTACACCCTCTCCAGCATTTATTGTTTGTAGACATTTTTGATGATGGCCATTCTGACTGGTGTGAGATGATGTCTCATTGTAGTTTTGATTTGCATTTCTCTAATGATTAATGATGTTGAGCACTCTTTCATGTGTTTGGTGGCAATCTGTATATCTTCTTTGGAGAAATGTCTATTTATATCTTCTGCCCATTTTTGGATTGGGTTTTTTTTTTTTTTTTTGATATTGAGTTGCATGAGCTGCTTGTAAATTTTGGAGATTAATCCTTTGTCAGTTGCTTCATTTGCAAATATTTTCTCCCATTCTGAGGGTTGTCTTTTCGTCTTGTTTACAGTTTCCTTTGCTGTGCAAAAGGTTTTAAGTGTCATTAGGTCCCATTTGTTTATTTTTGGTTTTATTTCCATTTCTCTAGGAGGTGGGTCAAAAAGGACCTTGCTGTGATTTATGTCATAGTGTGTTCTGCCTATGTTTTCCTCTAAGAGTTTGATCATGTCTGGCCTTACATTTAGGTCTGTAATCCATTCTGTGTCCATTTTTAACTTGCCTGAGTTTGCTGTGGGTTGTCATTTTACTTTGTTGATGATGCACTTTGAAGCACAAATGATTTTAATTTTGATGAGGTCCTGTTTTTGCATTTTTTTCTTTTGATGCTGTGCTTTTGGTGTTGTATCTAAGAAACAATGCTTAATCCAGTGAAGATTTTCCTCTTTTCTTTTCTCCTAGGAATTTTATTGTTTTAGGTCTTTATTTTAGACTATGGTCCACTTTTTTGGTATGTGATATAAGGAAAGAATCCAAATTTCATTGTTTTGCATGTAGACATCGAGTTTCCCAGCACTGTTTGTTGAAAAGATACTCTTTTGTAATGTGACTTTGCAGTTCCTCCTGTCAAGTATTGAGTCTCTTTCCCCACCCCTTAAGTTTTGGCCCAGGTTGTGAGCATTATTTTTGTTCAAGAGGGGTCCACCAGTTTCCTTACTCTGATATTCCAGAAGTTGGTTCTGGCCCTTCAAATTCAAAACAAGTTTTTAAAGAGAAAAAATATCATGAAAATGGATTTGAGAAAGTGTTCATAATTTAAGATTATTATGCATGAATATGTTAAAATCTGTGTTTTTAAGAACAAATACTATAGAGGAGAAAAGGTGAGACCTTTTGAAGAGAATATGATTAATTTTTTTCCTCCTGGAATTAAATTTTAAAATGTAGAATTAAAAAAAAAATGGTCTATCATTTGGAAGTAAAAAAATGCTACTTAGTTGTCCTAAATATTTCTTGTTTTGTCATTTTGTAGCATGAATTAATCTGAGTATTAGCACATCACAATTTCTTTTGCAATGTTATGAATAGGTACTATGTAGTGTTATTCAAAGCATCCCCAGTGTTTCGAGCCGGTCTTGCCAAGAAGACCATTATATATCATCTGGAAGTTGCTGAAAACTAAATTGCAAACTCTGCCAGCTAAGACATGTGCTTATAGATTAAAGTATGAAAGCTGCATAAGCAAGCAGTCAGAACAAGTCTTCATATTTTAAGTTTTGATGATGGCTGGAGTATAATTCTGCACAGTGAAAACAACTAGTATCGATCTCAAAATGTGACAAATTATACTAACCTTCAACTTTGGACAAATGTATACAATCTTGCAATAGAAGGAAATAAAATACTGGTTTATGGACTTTCATATGTAACTGCATTGAAGTTGTTGAAGTGAGTTATTTACTTTTTATATTTTTATCAGCATCTGTGCCAAGTATGTTGCATGTGACTCTTGGTGAGTCCTCTGAATTTTCTTTTAAGAGTGCTTTGATTTTTTGGATCAATAGTAAGACTTTCTTTTTGACAGCTAATGTGTACTTAATTTATCATATTGGAAAAGCAATCATTGTTAAGTATCATCAGTGACAAAATGTACATTAAGTATACATTATGGAGTATATGTCTAGCCACATACAGAGCTGATTATGTAACTTTAGTGTTTGAGACATAAATTTTGTTTTTTATTCATAAGTGAAATATTTACCACTGAATGTCTAGGGAAGGTATTAATCAATAGTTAGTTTTGTGTCCAAATTCAGGGGGGCATCCTCAAAATAGAGAGTTGAGATTTGAGCCCTACAATGAGTTGCCAAAGTCAAGGTTAAGGGCATAGTTTTCTACAAGACTAGCCTCAATTCAGACACCAGCCACAGGTTCAGGGGTGCCTGGGGCCACCCTTAGTTTCTCAACAGCTGGTTACAAATTTGGGTGTTCCAACTACCACTGTCATGTTTGACAGTTCACTAGAGTGACTCACAGAACTCAAGTAAGCACTATACTTAGGAGTACAGTTTTATAATAGCAAAAGGATACAAATCAAAATCTGGCAAATGGAGAGAGACATAGAGAAAAGTCTGGCAATGTTCCAAACGTGTAGCTTCTTTCATCCTCAAGGATGTGTTATTCTCCCAGCATTGAAGTGTGACAATAATCAGTGAGTATTGCCAACCAGGATACTCACCTGACCTTCAATTTCCAGAGTTTTTATTGGGATTTCATTGTGAAGACATTATTGAGTGAGTCATTGACTATGGTTGAATTCAATCTGTAGCTCCCTTCCCTACCATGGAGGTTGGACTGGTTTCATATGGTTCAAAGCCCCAACCTCTAATCACATGGTTGGTTCTTCTAGCATAACCAACCTCATTATGAGTCATTTTGTTAACATAAACTATCCAAAGACCCACCACAATCAACTCATTAGCATAAACCATCAGGTATGGTCCAAGAGGGCCACCTTGAATAACACAAACACTCCTGTCACTAGAAAAATTCCAAGGGTTTAGAGGTTACTTCCCAGGAACTAGGGACAAACGTCAGCCAAATTCTTTATTGCACAAGCCTAGTCCAGGTTATTGGTATAACAGCCTGATGTGCTACTTAATGTGTGAGATACATAAAATGTAGTTGACTATATCCATTACTATTCCTGTCTTATAAGTCTAGAGAATATAAATTCTTAGATGCCAGGTTGAAATGTTTATTCATCCACCTTGTTTTATTCTTCTCTAACATCTAAAAATATTACTTCATGTAGTTGTAAGATAGCAGGGGAAAAAAGCTAAAATTGCAAAAAAAAAATTAAAAAGACACAACGTTTATACTTTATTGGACATTTACTGTACACATTTTAGAATTTTTGGCAGTATCAATGCTAAGCTTTTTCTTTACATTATATAAAATAAAAGATTTTCTAAGTAACTAAAAAAATTATACTGTAAAATCTACTTAGCTTTAACCTAAACAATATTATATCAGAAATAATGGGTTTGATGGGTTAATTATTCTTTCTTCTGTTACAACATTATAATAAGCAGAAAATTGCTAAAATTAAAACTTTAAGTGTACCACAAAAAATCATCACATCAC
Organism: Kogia breviceps; assembly: GCF_026419965.1. Taxonomy (NCBI): domain Eukaryota; kingdom Metazoa; phylum Chordata; class Mammalia; order Artiodactyla; family Physeteridae; genus Kogia; species Kogia breviceps. Next base: position 100,000,785 of record NC_081313.1, on the reverse strand, counting down.
TAGTGTGTGTACAACACTTTGAGAACACTTTGCATGAATTAAATTTCAAAGGCAAAGGAACACCATCTTAATATATACTCTTAAAGACTACCCTTGTAAGTTACAATAGACTATTCACATAGGAATTTGCAAAACAACCCATGCATATATATTTCTTAAAGGAAGTTTATTTTTCCTAACAATTATTTTAACTGCTTCATTTTTTCATCTATTCAATAAAGCATTTATTGAGTTTACTCAATTAACTATTATGGTTAATTTTATGCATCAACTTTACTGGGCCATAGGATGCCCAGATATTTGGTCTAACATTATTCTTATTGTTTTTAGATGAGATCAGCATTTACATCAGTAGACTGAATAAATCAGTTGCCCTCCCTAATGTCAGTGGACCTCATGCAATCAGTTGAAAGCCTGAATAGAACAAAAACACCAACCCTCCACCAAGCAATAGAGAATTCTTCCTGCTAGACTGCTTTTGAATTGAGATATTGTGGGGTTTTTTGTTTGTTTGGTTTGTTTTTGTTTTGTTGTGTTTTTTTGCTCTTCCTCTGTCTCAAAGAAACTTGAGTTTTGTACAAGAACTAAATTACTGCTCTACTAGGTCTACACCTTGCTAACTTACCCTATAGATCTTGGATCTTGGGAATTGCCAATGTTCATAATTATGTGAGTCAATTCTTTATAATCAATCAGTCTCAATCTCTATGTATATGTGTGTATGTGTTTTGTTTCTTTTGTGTGTATGTCTTTGTTTCAATTGGTTTTATTTCTTTGGAGAATACTGACTAATATAATTACTATGGGCAAGGAACTATGTTTTGGCATCTAATTGGTCTTCCTGGTAATTTACAGAGTCTCAAACTTAGGGATGCTTCTTCTATCTTTGATAGGTAATTTAAAAACTTTTTTAGTATAAATGAATGAAAATGTATTTTAAAAGTCAGGGATGCATCTTCTTTGTGGGATAGACAGTTTTTTGAGTTTGTGATTGTAAACAAATGAAAATTTCAGTATGCAAAGAGTCAGTAACTAGATTTACTCTACCTTTATTCCCTTTGCAGTTTTTTCCACAGTACTTTTTGCTATTTTCCAGAGATGAGATTCTTCAGGTATATAGCCCCTAGTCCTTGAGCTAATACGGCTTATCAGATGGTGTTTATAGTGGTGATGTATCCAGAGGTGTTTTTCCATCAGCAAGAAATCATGATTCCAAAAAAAAAAGCCTAACAAGGAATTTTTAAGTATCATTTTTCTTATTTCTGGGAATGGTTATGCAAAGCTATTAAAGCTATTTGCTTTTGTTGTAAAGGTATAAAGGAAATACAATTATATGTTTTTTAAAGGGTTCTCAGGTCCCAAATGAAAATTTTGTTTTTAGAGTTTCTATAATGGGAAATACAGAGTATTGGAAAAAATAATAAGAACGTTTTCTCAATCTAATAGTGTTGCTCTCAAGATGTAGGGAACTGAACTAACAGATGTGATAGCTGACAGGTGAATATTTCTAAGACTATTGAAGTACTTTTCCTGGCTTCTGCTCTCTTGTGTTGGAAGTTTCTGCCCTGTAGAATTCTTGTAACTCTCTGGAAGATACAGTAACCTTTTAATTGAAGGAAATGAAAGGATTTTCTTTTCCAATAAAATCATGTACACTTCAGAAGTTTAACATGATTTTATTGAATGAATAATTTAGTTTAGAGATAAACACTGGACCAAATTTGATAACTAAATATCTGTGTAGATGAGATTGTAAAACTTTCCTTAATGGTATAAAACTATGTCTAAATTGTTTATCTAACTATTCTACCCTCTGCCTGCTTCTGTAATGGAGTCTTTATGCTGAAAAAGATACGGTATTGCCCCACTCCAGCAGAATCTGAGTGGGTGGCAACTGTGTTTAAAAGCAGAGAGAAACCTTTCGTCACACATCAGAGCTCCTTTCAAGTTGTTAACCATTATTTGAGATTAGACCTTTAATTATGGAAATAAGTCATAAACTTACTAAAACCATGTCTAAAATGAATGAAGAAATAGTAGCTTTTAATTTTTACTTCTGCAGTCTTTCTTGTAAGCTCTCAATGTCTGGGATATTTGAGAAAACAATAACAGAAACAGCTTTGAATTGACCAGTTAATGGTACCTAAGTCTTTCTCTTTACATGATCATCTTTACATGATACATTACCTTTGAGGGAAAAGCTTGTCTTCCAGATGTCCTCTCATCCTCCTCCTCTGTCTTTTCATCACTGAAAGGACATCTGGTGTGACATTTTGTCCTTGCTGCCTCTGAGTTGAGTGGCTGATGTTAATTGGTTTCCATTAAGTGGTGGCTAGTCTCATCTAGACCTTTGGAACATTTTTACCAAGACTCACTGCTGAAGTCCATAGCCACCCATGTACTTCCAGTCAGGAAGTCTTTGTACACTGCAATCTCTTTGCCCTGATCTCATTATCCATTCATTCAATAATTCTATGTGTTCTCCCCAAGCAAATAAAAAGAGAAGTTTTAGATAACCTTCACAGTATATGTAAGATGTGGGGAAAACACTGTTTTCTGAAGTTTATCTCTCTAGTCACCTCCCTCTGATAATGTTGAGGCATATATCTTGTGTACTGTGGGAAGTGGTTTCAAGATAAATGAGGAGCTTCTTTTGGAAGCCTAACCCTTCCCCTTGTTATCCCTAGGGAAGTAGCTATATCCCAAAGTATCTTCTTAACTTACTGCTTGCTTCTATAACCCACACTTCAAGGTTTAGCCTTAAGGCAGATAGATGGCACAGAAGCATAGAAAGTACTGTGGCAACTAAATTCTTCAATTTTCTTTTATATCTCATTATTTTTCCATACTCGTAAGCTCATGAATTGGGCCTCTTAATCTTTGTAGGAACTTCCACTATATTATATCCTCTTTCTTTCCTCTGACACAAAGTTTCTAAGCTTTATCTTAATGTGTTACAGGACAAAAATAAAATATTGGTATATTAATAAGGGGGCACCTGTAGGGAAGGAATTATTTTTAAAATAATTTTTACATCATGTTCTTATTTGTCTCAATATATCCCTTGTGTTATTGGAGAACATTTATTGTCATCTAGGTATTCCCCTACTTCTGAGAAAGAGGAAACTGGCGCTTTTGTGGATTTCTCTGTCTCAGTTCCCAGTCTCAAGCTTTCAAGATGTGTCTGCGTTAAGCCTGGATGCTAAGTGAAATGATCACTTCTTACCAGCAGGGGCACTAATTAATCTCCAGGGAAACTGACTTCTCAGTACTAGATCAAAAATACTTCGTCCCCTCACAGGGGCAGGTAAAATATTTATTGCATGAAAATAAGTTTCAGGTTCTAGCATTAAGCCATAGTGAACAGCTGTTATTGCTTAAAGATACAAGGTATTGAGAGCTGGCACCCCAATCCTAATCTTGAACTCAACATTGGCTACATATTAGAATCACCTAGGGACTTTTTCAAAAAGAGATAGCACAGGACCCAACCACCCCACATGAATCATAATGTTAGGAGGGCTGTGGTTTTTTTTAAAAGCTCACCAAATGGTTCTTTGCATATGAGTATTAAGAGCTGTTGAAGTCATTGTCCAGTCTCTGGTCCTAGCTCCTGAGGACCTGGGTATGAGTAGGATTAATTTTGCAGAAGTCACCCAATCTTTTTTCTGGTTTGACTGAAATTTCCCAACCTACCTAAACTTTTGAATTTTTGGCTGTAGGTTCTCTTTCTGGCCTGCTTGTGGAATTTTCTTTTTTCATACAAAGCACAAGTACAGACAAATGCAGTCTAAGGAAACCCTTAATGGATGAAGTTTTTGTAATTAGAATTGCATTCAGGACTTTCAAATTTAGAGCATCCAAAGGGGATTTGCCAATGCATGTTGCTCCCTTTCTCTCCTTTTCTTACTTTCCTATTGCCTATTTTCTCTTTGAATCTGCACACTTGATGTCACAGGGTTACATCTTGGGCTTCAAGATACATAGCTCGTTTATTTTAATCCAAAGTAGGAATAAATACTGCAAGATTTTAAAGAATCTCAGAGAATCTCTTACATATTTTTCATTTTCTATAACTCATTCAATACCTCATATTGCTGGGAAAGGTGGGAGATGGGGAGAGAGAGAAGGCACTTAAAACCTGTTTAATTTCCCTTTTTTTAAAAGTTTTTAAACATTTTATTTATTTATTTATTTATTTTAGGCTGCATTGGGTCTTCATTGCTGTGCGCAGGCTTTCTCTAGTTTCAGTGAGAGGGAAATACTCTTTGTTGCGGTGTGCGGGCTTCTCCTGTTGTGGAGCACGGGCTCAAGGGGCACAGGCTTCAGTAGTTCTGGCACGCGGGGTCAGTAGTTGTGGCACACGGGCTTAGTTGCTCTGCGGCATGTGGGATCTTCCTAGACAAGGGCTCGAACCTGTGTCCTCTGCGTTGGCAGGTGGATTCTTAATGACTGCACCATCAGGGAAGTCCCCTAATTTCCCTTTTAATAGTACCTGTTATTAGACTCAGTCTTTTGTGGGCAAATGCTATGTCTTAAAGACTTTCTCACCTCCTCCTTTTTTTTTTTTTTTTTCCCCTGGAAGGACACTTATTTGACTACAGGGAGATGGAGTTGGGCTTTTGGATGGGCAGGCTTTTTTTCTGGCTCCTGATGTCCTCTGATTCCTGATATTTAGTCTGGCCTACACACTGTATGCTGCCCAACAAGATTATCCTGATCTTATCTGTCATTTCACTGGTTTCCATCGTTGAAGTCTGTAGTCCACATTGCTTGCATCCTGCTATAAAGAGCTCTCTCATTATATACTTCTTCTCAATCTCATGACTTCACTGACCCACTGGATCTCTCAACACTTCTCTGTTCATTCACTGGGGCATGTGCAACCTTTGGGATACCCTAAGCATTATATGCAGACTGTAGAGAGCCATGAGGTTTGTTTCAGTCTCATTCATCTCCACACTTCCTTCCATCTAGAGCCATCCCATCCATATTGATTTAGGGATAAGTCCAATGCCAGGCTTCCCCCAGACTCTTAAACCTTCACCCAGGCTATACCTTGGGAATTGTACCACTCACCCTGAGGTTCTCAGTTTCCCTCACTCTATCAATCCCTTGCATTAAAGTAGCGCCATGAAGTCAGTAAGAATAACTCTGATTGCTGACCTGCTTTTTTCACATGTCTCTTCTTTTTCTTATATACCCTCAGGCCAGAATGAATGGGGTTTCTACTTCTTTTTCTTTAGAGAGACCTCCCTATTCTGTTATATCCTCCTTTCCAGGAATATTGAGCCCTGTGGCCCAGCATTAAATGTAGATGAGTTGGAGGATAAGATAAACACATCTGATTTTCACTCTGAAAAATATTTTTATCTGTTACATGCACATTCTTGAAAATTACATTTCTCTTTGAGCTCTGCTGGCAAAGATACCTGCAGCTAGCAGAGACATTCTTCATGATTTCTTGAACTCCCCACCCCCTGGGCTTTTTAGCCCTGACTCTACCACCACAGGAATTTACCAGCAATATTTTTTTTTTTTTTTTTTTTTTCCGGTACGCGGGGTACGCGGGCATCTCGCTGTTGTGGCCTCTCGCATTGCGGAGCACAGGCTCTGGACGCGCAGGCTCAGCGGCACGGCGGGCCCAGCCGCTCCGCGGCACGTGGGATCCTCCCGGACCGGGGCACGAACCCGCGTCCCCTGCATCGGCAGGCGGACTCTCAACCACTGCGCCACCAGGGAAGCCCAACCAGCAATATTTTAATGTAAATGATTAATTTAGCAAATATATTGAATGGATGCTATATATCAAACATAATTCTTAAAAGAAGATTATTAAATGGTGATCAAGAGTAAGTTGGTTGAAGAAAGCAGGAGGCATTCTACTTGAGAGTTAACAACCCAAGTGAAGCATCTGAGAGTTGAAGAGATGCTATTTGTTCTGCAGAATACAGGGTTCCTATCCTTGAGTAACTCAAAATCTAGACAGCCAGGGAGACATTTTATGTATTTAATAGGGGCATGGTTCAAAGAAGTCAGTTACAAAGTTTTATGGAAGCCTAAATGAAAAAGTGACTAATTCTGTCTGGGACAGTTTAAAAGCAGTGATTTCTTAGAAACTCTTTTTTTTGGTTTGTTTGTTTGTTTTTGTTTTTGCGGGCCTCTCACTGTTGTGGCCTCTCCAGTTGCGGAGCACAGGCTCAGCGGCCATGGTTCGCGGGCCCAGCCTCTCCGCGGCACGTGGGATCTTCCCAGACCGGGGCACGAACCTGTGTCCCCTGCATCGGCAGGCGGACTCTCAACCACTGTGCCACCAGGGAAGCCCTTTAGAAACTCTTGAATGCTAAACTTATTTTTGCTTTAAGCCAGGCAATTCTAGTCAGCATAGATGACTGGTTTTGTTTACAAGCATTTACTCAAGCTTATCTTATGTTTTTTGGCTGTCCTTAAGTTGGCAGAACTGAACGCGTCATCATTCAGACCTGAAATGCGATATATTTCACACTCCTGCCCTCAGTTGTTAAAGTGATTTTTCTGTTAATTGGAATAAGTCAAGGCAAGGACAACTTAATGTGAAGACTATAGTTCTTTGAAAATTTATTTTAAAATATTATGCTTTCTATAATTTTAATACAATTAACATTAAGAAGAGTATGCTACTTAAAATTTTTAAATTCATTTTAGAAATGTGTTATAGGTGAGAAAAGTCTGGACCAGGAAAAAAGATGAGACAAACAGTGCTGATTCTTATCAATATCAGTGTTCTTTCTCTCCTTTTGGGCATAAAAACTGTATTTCTAATTTTGTCTTTCAGCTGCATACAGCAGTCTGACTGAATTCTGACCATGATCACACAAGAAATAAATGGCAAAGCTAAGATTTGAACCTAAGTGTTCTGGCTTCTATTTCCTTGCCCTTAATAAACTAATTATAATTCTAGGCCTTACCAAGTTAGTGTGATTAAGGCACTGAAGTTAGTTGAGTGTGCCTAGGTCCCAGGAGATAGAGAGAGGAGATTAGAAGATGATGTTGGAATTATGTAGAGCCACATAAACCATAAAATTTTGGGATTTTATTATAAGAGCAATAAGAAACTATAGGTGGATTTTAAGTAGATTACTGATAAAAATCTCATTTATGGTTTAAAAATAACATTCTGCCATGTGGCAAATGGATTATACGAGACTAAGAGAACTATTGCAGTAGCTCATGTAAGGGATAATAGCTGAGACAAAAGTAGTATGGTAAAAATGGAGAGACATTATTGGATTTATTTATAAGTTGAAGATAGAGTCAATAAGGCTTTCTGATGGATTGGAAAGAAGCTGGGAGGGAAAAAGACAGAATCCAAATAATAATTTAAGATTTTAGCTTTAAGCAGAAGGGATAGGTGGTGGTACCATTTACTAAAATAGTGAAAACTGTGGGAAGAATAGCTTAGGGTTAAAATCAATAGTTTTTTATTGTTGTTTTTTTTAACATGGTATATTTAAGAGGCCTAGGATAAATATCCAATTAGAAATTTATACATCTCGAGTATTTCAAAGGAACTGAGCCTAGAGCTGTACATTTGGGGGTAGTTAGCACTGAGAAGGAAGTTTAAGTCATTGGGCTAAATAAGATTAGCTGCAAAGAGTGCTGCAACTTAGGTTGAGCAGAGATATTTTGAGCAGAAACAGTGCAATCTGCAAACAAGACTGGTAAAGAGAGGTGAGAGAGGAAAGAGAAAAAGTAGGAGAGTTTAAATGGAGATAAACATTCCAAGGAGGAAATGCTCCTGATTTTTCAATTAAAAGGAAGGCACAGATGTTAACCATTGGATTTGGTATTAAAGAAGGCATTTTGATAATGTCATTTATCTATATTTTTAACAAATTTACTGAGGTAAAATTGAGATATAATAAATAAACTTCTCATATTTAAAATATAATGTACTATTTGAAAAGTTTTGACATAAGTATATATCCATGAATCTGTAACCATGATCAAGAGAATTAACATATCTATCGCCCCCAAGAGTTTTGTTCCCCTGATAGTCCTTCCCTCCTATTCCTTGCTAACTCCCTCCTTTTGGACCCAGCCAACCACTTACCTGTGTTCTGTCAGTGTGTATTGGTTTGATTTTCTAGAATTTTATATACATAAAATCACACAGTATAAATTTCTTTCTTCCCGACTTCTCTTACTTGACACAATTTAAGATTCATCTCTGCTGTTACGTGTTGTCCTCTACTTTGATTGCTGACTAGTAATCCATTGTATGAATATTCTACATAGTTTATCCATTCACTTGGTGAAGGACATATGGGTTGTTTCCCGTTTGGACTGCTAACATTAAAGCTTCTATCATATTTGTGTGGAAGTCTATCGATGGATCATATGTTATGCTAAACTGGTTGAAAACCTGACACACTATTTTCCTTTCATGGCCTATAATATTAGTGTCATATTCAAGAAATCTTCATATAACCCAAAGTCATCTTCTAGAAGTTTCACAGTTTTAAGTTTGACATTTAGTTCCACGATCCATTTTGAATTAACTTTTGAATATGATGTCGACTATGAATTAAAGTCACTTTTCTGCTGTGGACATTAAGTTGTCCCAGCACAATTTGTTGAAAATTGTGAACTATCTGTTTACCACTGAGTTTCCTTTGGCTCTTTGTCAAAAATTAGTTGTCCATTTATGTCTGGATCTTTCTGAAGTCTCTGTTGTGTTATATTGAAACAGACATCTATTTTCACTCCAATGTTATACTGTCATGATTATTGTAGTTGTATTGTAAGTCTTTAAGTCAGGTAGCATTTGTCCTGTAACTTTGTTCTTTCTCAAAATTACTTTCGCTATTCTAGGTCCTTAACATTTCCGTATGAATTTAAAACCAGTTTGTTAATTTCTGCAAAAGTGTCTGCTGTGATTTTGATTGGGCTTATGTTGAATCTATTGATCAGTTTGGGGAGAATGTTCACAATATGGTATTTAATGACCTGCAAACAGAGTGTGTCTCTATATTTAGATCTGCCTTAATTTCTGTCAGCAATTTTTTATAGTTTTCAGTATACAGTTATTTCCTATATTTTACTAAATTTATCCTAAGTATATTAATTTTTTGAAGCTTTTATAAATTGTATCTTATTACATTTTACTTTTCAATTGCTTGTGGCCAGTTTCTAGAACTACAGCTGTTTTCTTTGTATTAATCTTGTATCTCGTAATGTTAATACTGAGATCACTTATTTATTCTAGTAAAATTGTTGTAGTTTTGTAGGATTTTCTATGTAGATGATCATGTTATCTGAGAATAATAGTGATGTTAGTTTTTCCCCAATCTAGATGCTTTTAAATTTCTTATATTGCTTGATTGCTCTGGCTAGTATCTCCAATACAATGTGTAATAGAAGTGATGAGAGCAGACACCCTTGTCTCTTTTCTGCTTTTCAGGAGTAAACATTTGGACTGGACTGCTAAATATTATGTTAACTATAGGTTTTTTGTAGATGATTTTTATTGATTTGCAGAAATTTCCTCTGTTGCTAATTTTGCTATGAAACTTTATCAGGAATGGATTTTGGATTTTTGTCAAATGCTTTTTCTGCATCTATTGAGATATCATATAGCTTTCTTTATTAGATAGTTAATATGATGTATTACATTAATTAGTTTTAATGTTAAACAACCTTTTATTCCTGGAATAAACCCTATTTAGTCATGAAGCATCATCATTTTATATATCAAATGTTTGATTTTCTAAATCTTTTATCAATGGTTTTTGCATCTGTCTTATGAGGGATATGTATTGGAAGTTATATATTCTTATATTATTGTCTGGTCTAATATCATAGAAATGCTGGCCTCATAGAATGAACTACGAAATATTACTTCTTCTTCAATTATCTGTAAGAATTTGTTTAGCAGTGGTATTATTTAGTTTTTAAATATTTGTTAGAATTTGCCAGTAAAGTCATGCTGGCTAGATTTATTTATGAAAGTAGAGATGACTAGGAGGAGAAAGTTTTAAGTAAAATTTCAATTTTCTTAATAAATACAGGGTTATTCACGTTATCTACTCACTCTTGAGTGAGCTTTACCAATTTGTGTCACTCAAGATATTTATCTGTTTTATTTAAATTGTCAAATTTATTGGCATAATTTTGTTAATATTTTCTTATTATCTTTTTAATATCTATATTATATTTAGAGATGTCACCTCTCTCATACCTGATATACATAATCTGTAACTATTTTTTTTTCCTGATCAGTCTGGTAAGAGATTTATCAATTTTATCATTCTTATAAAAGAACCAACTTTTGGGTTTGTTGATTTCTCTCTATTGTTTTATTGTTTTCTATTTCATTAAAATTTCCCTGTTATCTTTCTGTTTACCTTGGGTTTGATTTGCTTTCTTTTTTAGATTTTTATAATGGAAGCTAAGTAATGAATTTGAGATCTCTCTTCTATTATAAGGAAGAGCCATGATTTTTCTTCTAAGTACTGGTTTAATCACATAACCCAAATTGGAATTTATTGTGTTACTATTTTAATTTTGATAAAAATATTTTGTAGTTTTCTTTTTCACATGGGTTAATTAGAAGTATGTTGTTCTGATTTTATATCTTTATAATTTTCCAAATATCTTTTTCTAATTTCTTACTTAATTCCATTGTGGTCAGACAATGTATTTCAAATGACTTTAATCCTTTTAAATATATTGATATGTGTTTTCTCATTAATTTTGTTTCTCTCTGGGCACAATAAAAATGTACTTATATTTGTATTCATACATACTCATGTGTGTGTGAAGTTGTTTTGGAAGTTTCCCAACATGATATTTGAGGTTCTTTTTTTCAGTTAGAGAAAATGGCATCCAAGCAAATTTGACATAAGAGCCTAGATGTTTCTACTGTGATAACTTATTTATGTATACCTTTAGAGCACTGCCAAAATCTTGTAAAATATGAAATTATCAGTTGATAATTAAGTGTAATTAATTAATTTTGCTTTGTATTTATATACTTATTTAGTCCTTCAATTATATGATCTATGTTCTTATGAACATTGTATACTTTATCACTAAATACCTCTTAAAAGAGAATATCTCAGGTGGTATTTTTATATTAGTGCTATTTTTGCCATACTGGTGTTGGGATGATTCAAGTTTTAGTAAATGAGTAGGGATGCTTTGATAACTTTCTATGTTTTGAAATTTTAAAAATGCTTGTAAACCCGGAGCTCTTTTTGGAATGTATAGGTGGCATGAGTAGACAAATAATTTTTAAATTACATTTTCAGATCTTATACCCAAGATAATTTCATTTCCATAGCATCTAACTAAATACCTATATTTTGAAGATATTTCTAGTTGATCTGCTACTCTGAACAATATTCTCTTGTTTTCATTGTCTAATACAGTGACTATAAGTAGATGTATGCATTTTTGGGTATAATTTGAAAGACCCTGTCATACCTTACTCATAAAATGTGTAATCCCTAGAGTATACTCCTCAGTATCTTCCTTTTTATTCCATCCTAATTTAGACTGTCTTCACATCTCAATATAAAAGTCTACTCTAAGTCATTTTCTTTCTCCCTCAACCTTGCTGAATTCCAAAAATTTACTGCTTCTAAAAGTACACAGAAAAAGAGTAATGTTAGAGGAATGGGAAGAGAGAAAGTCATTTGTATTGTGGGGACAGATTTTTTTTTTTTTTTTTGGTATTAGATAATCTCAAAAATCCCTGGGTGTGTTTAAATTTTTTAATAGTTCCTGCCTATTAGACCATGTTTCTATGTTTCAAAGATCAAGTCGTGAGAGTTACTAATTATTTCACGAAATGGCCCGTTTGTACCTATGTTAAATTCTTCTCAGAATTTAGCATATTGTTAGACCTAATGTAACAAATAGTTTCCAGTACCATAGTTATTTTGCATCTTCTATGTATATTTCAATGGCAAGTATGAGAGAGTGAAAAAGATGAATCTAGAGGTCAGCAAAAATAAAAATAAAACTTCTAGTTTTGAGATACAATTGACATGAAGCACTGTACAAGTTTAAGTTGTACAGCATGATTTGACATATATACATCATGAAACAATTACCACGATAAGTATAGTGAACATCTATCATGTCATATAGATATAAAATTAAAGAAATAGAACACCCTTTTTTCCCCTTGTGATGAGAACTATTAGGATATTCTCTCTTAGCACCTTCCACATATAACAAACAGCAGCATTAATTATAATGAGCACATTGTACATTAAATCATTAGTACTTATATTTATCTTATAACTGGAAGCTGGTACCTTTTGACTACCTTCATCCAGTTCCATGCCACCTCATCCCCCACCTCTGATAACCACAAATCTGATCTCTTTTTCTATGAATTTGTTTGTTTGGTTTTGAAGTAAAATTAACCTTATGGCTAAGTAATGTTCCAGTGTGTGTGTGTGTGTGTGTGTGTGTGTGTGTGTGTGTGTGTGTATCACATCACCTTTATCCATTCATTTATAGATGGGCACTTAGGTTGCTCCCATATCTTGACTATTGCAAATAATACTGCAATAAACATACAGGTGCATATATCTTTTCAAATTAGTATTTTCATTTTCTTTGTATAAATACCCATAAGTAAAATTGCTGGATAAAATGGTAATTCTATTTTTAGTTATTTGAGGAACTTTCATACTGTTTTCCATAGTGGCTGCATTAATACACATTCCCACCAATAGTGTATGAGTGTTCCTTTCCTCCATAGCCTCACCAGCTCTTGCTATTTATTGTCTTTTTGATAATATCTATTTTGAGAGGTGTAAGATGATGTGCATTTTGGTTTTGATTTGCATTTCCCTGATGATTAGTGATGTTGAACATCTTTTCATGTGTCTGTTGGCTCTCTGTATGTCTTTTTTTGGAAAAGTCTATTCAGATTCTCTTCTAATTTTTTTAAATTGGGTTGTTTGTTTTATTGATGTGGAATATTATGAGTTCTGTGTATATTTTGGGTATTAACCCCTTATTGGATATATTATTTGCAAATATCTTCTCCCATTCAGTAGTTGACCTTTTGTTCACAGTTTCCTTCACTGTGCAAAAGCTTTTCTGATTGATATAGTCCACATTTGTTTGTTTTTGCTTCTGTTTCCCTTGCTTGAGGATACATATACAAAAATTATTGCAATGTCAAAGAGCATACTGCCTTTTTTTTTTTTCTAGAAGTGAATGTTTTCAGGTCTTAAATTTAAATATTTAATCCATTTTGAAATTATTTTTGTATATAGTGTGAGACAGTAGTCCAGTTTCTTCTTTTGCATGTGGCTGCTCAGTTTTCCCCACATTTTATTGAAGTAGCTGTCTTTTCTCCATTCTTGCCTCCATTGTCTGGATTAATTGACCATATACATGTGGGTTCATTTCTGGGCTCTCTATTCTGTTCCATTGATTTGAGTGTCTTTTTTATGCTCGTACCAAATTGTTTTGATGACTGTAACTTTGTAGTATAGTTTGAAATCAGGGAGAGATATATCTCCAGGTTTGTTCTTCTTTCTCAAGATTGCTTTGGCTCTTCCTGGTCGTTTGTGTTTCTATACAAGTTTTAGAATTACTTGCTCTATTTCTGTGAAAAATGCCACTGGTGTTTTGATAGGGATTACATTGAATCTGTAGATTGCCTTGGGTGGTGTGGTCATTTTAGCAATATTCTTCCAATCCATGAGCATGGTATATATTTCACTTGTTCTTTCATCAGTGTCATATAGTTTTTTGAGTACAGGTCTTTTACCTCCTTAGAGACACTTATTCCTAGGTATTATATTCTTTTTGATGCAATTGTCAATGGGATTGCTTTCTTAATTTCTCTTTTGATAGTTTGTTGTTAGTGTATAGAAATGCAGTAGATTTCTGTATATTAATTTTGCATCCTGAAACTTTACTAAATTCACTGATGAGCTCTAGTAATTTTATCATGGTATCTTTAGGAGTTTCTAGGTATAGTATCACATCATCTGCAAATAGTGATAGTTTTACTTCTTTCTTTCCAGTTTGGATTTAATTTCTTTTCCTTATCTTATTGCTGTGGCTAGAACTTCTAATATTATCTTGAAAAAAAGTGGTGAGAATGGGCATCCTTGTCTTGTTTCTGATCTTGGAGTAAATCCTTTAGTATTCCACCATTGAGTATGTGGGTTTGTGGTATATGGCCTTTATTATGTTTAGGTATGTTCCCTCTATACCTACTTTGATGGGTTTCTTTGGTCATAAATGGATGTTGAATCTTGTCAAAAGGTTTTTTTTTTCCCATCTATTGACATGATTATGATTTTTACTCTTTGATTTGTTAATGTGTATCCCATTAATTGATTTATGGATATTGAGCCATCCTTGCATCCCTGGGATAAATCCCATTTGATTGTGCTGTGTGATTTGTTTAATGTTTTGTTGAATTCAGCTTGCTAATATTTTGTTGAGAATTTTAACATCTATGTTCATCAGGGATATTAGCCTGTAATTTTCCCTTTTTTGTGTGATACCTTTGTCTGGTAGCAGGGTGATGCTGGCCTCACAGCATGAGTTCAGTAGTATTCCTTCCTCTGCAATTTTTTGCTGCAGTTTGAGAATGATAGGTGTTAACTCTTCTTTAACTGTTATAATTTACCTCTGAAGCTGTCTCATCCTGGACTTTGTTTTTTAGGAGATTTTTTTTTTAAATTATTGATTAAATTTCATTACTGGTGAATTGTCTGTTCATATTTTCTATTTCTTCCTGATTCAGTCTTGGGAGATTGTACATTTCTAGAAATTTGTCCATTTCTTCTAAATTTTCCATTTTGTTGGCATATAATTGTTCTTATTGTTCTTTTATAATCTTCGTGTTTTTTTCATGTCTTTGTAACTCCTCCTTTTTCACTTCTGAGTTTAATGATTTGGGTCCTCTATTTTTTTCTTGATGAGTCTGGCTCAAAGGTTTATCAATTTTATCTTTTCAAAAATCAGATCTTAGTTTCATTTATCTTTTCTATTTTTTTGGTTTTTGTTTCAATTATTTCTACTGTGATCTTTATAATTTCTTTCTTTCTACTATCTTTGGGATTTGTTTGTTCTTCGTTTTCTGGCTTCTTTAGGTGTAATGTTAAGTTGTTAACTTGAGATTTTTCTTGTTTCCTGAGGTAGGCTTGTATCTCTATAAAATTCCCCTCTTAGAACTGTTTTTGCTTAGTCTCATAGATTTTGGATTATTGTGTGTTCATTTTCATTTGTCTCAAGGTAATTTTGATTTCTTCTTTGATACCTTCATTGATCCATTGGTTGTTTAGTAGCATGTTGCTTAGCCTCCATGTGAGTTTTTTTTTTTTTTTTTTACAGTTTTTTCCTTGTTAAATTCTAGTCTTATAGAAGATTGTATAGCATTGTCATAGGAAGATATGCTTGATATTATTTTAATATTCTTAAATTTATTGAGACTTGTTTTGTGGCCTATCACGTGATCTCTCCAGAATGTTTCATTTGCACTTGAAAAGAATATGTATTCTGCTGCTTTTGAATGGAATGTTTCATTCCATTCCTCCTTGTGATTGCTCTAGCCTTTCAAGTCACAGAGCACCAAGAGTTCATGGCTGTGCAATTAGCTGGTCTGATAGAGGAGGAGATAAAGCAGATACTAAAAATAAGCAAAATTTTAGATGACAATCTCTGTGCAAACACACAAACAAAACAGTGGAGCCTATTCTGTCATAATTACCCAAGTACTCCTGAAAGGAAAAATTGTGTTACCTTGTAAAATTTTCTAAGTTCCCCTTCCATAATTTTTATGTTCTTGTGAGGAAAAAAGTAAAACAAGTTTAATTGTATTTGATTTTATGTCATTGCTTTTAAAAAGCAAGTGTTATATGTTAAGACTTGACTTATGTACTTGTGTTATAATTTTCCAATGAAAAGTGTCCCTAAAGGCTACTTCCTATATGATTTTCCCCAGTAAATGAGGCAGGCCCTTCTAAGATCTTTCACAAAACATCTAGACATTCAAATGAAGAGATGAATCCTTCTTAAACAAACTACCTATTAGGTGGTGGTCTGGTCTACTATTAGGATTTAATGGTCTGGGTATGCTACTAATAGGATTTAAGAGTGTCTTCAAACTGAAATCTCAATGTTGGCCTTATGAAATACCTGAGATAAGATGCTTAAATAAGAAAAGGTCTATTCACCCAGTAAACCCCAAAGAGCAAATGGATATTTCTGGCCATATTTTGCCTTTCAGACATTTCTTTGGAAATCTTCAAGAACCTCCACTTTCCCCTTCTCTGAATAGGACCATTGAAGTGCATGTTAAGCACTTATAGAATTGTAAATAAAAACATTTGCCAAAATAAAAAATAAAAGGGGGACATGGTCTCCATGATGAAATTAGTTTCTTTACAAGAAGGGATACCAAAGAGCTTCCTTGTTCTCTTTCTGCCTTTTGAGGACATAGCTAAGGCAGCCATCTACAAGCCAGGAAGGGAACCCTCACCAGAACCCAACCATGTTGGCACCCTGATTTCTGACTTCCATCCTCCAGAACTATGATAGTATTGTTGGGAGTGGCCAAGATGGCAGGGGAGGAAGACCATAATTGTACCTCCTCCCACAAGCACATCAAAATTATAACAATTTATGTAGCAACTGTCAATGAGAGCAACCTGAATACTAGCAGAGAAAATCTTCTACAGCTTAAGAGATAAAGAAGGAGTCACAGTGAAATGGGTAGGAGGGGGAAAGATGCAGGACCCACACCCCTGGGTAGTCAAACCACAAACAGAAAGATAAGCACAATTGTACAGGACTCCCCAAGGAGTGAAGGTCTAAACACCACATGGGGCTCCCCAGCCCAGGGATCTTGCACCAGAATGATGAACCTCCATAACATTTGGCTTTGAAGGCCAGTGGGGCTTGGAAGAGCCAGAGCACTGTAGGAAACAGATTTTCCTTTTAGAGGGCAAACCCCAAATCTCACACACTCTGAGACCCAGGATGGAAGCAGTAAATTGAAAGGAACATGAGTCAGATCCACTGGCTGATCTTGGAGAACGTCCTGAAGGGGTAAGAGGTGACTGGTACTCACCCTGGGGACATAGATCCTGGTGGCAACCATATTTGGAGAGCTCAATCTAACATAAGGACACTGGTGCTGGCAAGGCCACTTTGTAGTCCTCCTTCTAGCTTATTAACCTTGGTAAACAGCCTAGCCCACCAGCCAGTCAGCATCAGTCTTGAGTTGTCCCAGGCCAAGCAGCTAGCCAGGCAGGACATAGCCCCACCCACCAGCAGGCTGGCTGTCCTAGGCCACTCTGAGTCCCCAGCCTTACTCACCAGTGGGCTGACACCAGATCTAGGACCCTGGGCCTGGTACCCAGAGACACCTGGATCTATCTCTATCCACCAGTGAGCAACCACTAGCCCCAGGACCTGGATTCACCCACCAGAAGGCAGGCATAAGCCCTGGGAGCGACCCCCACAGGACCCCACCACCAGAGATCCCAGGACCCAGCTCTGCCCACTAGTAGGCTGGCACTAGCCTCAGGCCCCCTGGGTCACTCAGCCAGCTTTCAGAACCAGCCCCACCTACCAGCAGGCTGATACCAGCTCTGGGACCCTGCACATCACAGCCAGATGCTCCAGGACCTAGTTCCACCTACTACTAGATCAGCACTAGCCCTGGGACCCCCTTCCCCCAGGTATCTGGATCTAGCCACCTTGTGTCCTAGGCCCACCCACTACTGGTCAAGCAATAGGACTGGGGCCACCTGGGGTGTCCAAAGCTGTGCCAAAACCCAGCCCCATTCACCAACAAATGGCAGCCTCTGTAATAGACAGGGCCTGGTAAATAACCTGACCAGAGGCCAGCCACACATACCAGGGTACCCACAGTAGTTAGCCTGACACAATAGAAGGGCCCACACATCCCACAGAGAGGGTGCCACTAGAGCATATAACTATGGTGACCAGAAGGGAGTGCACTGCTGGGCCCCCTAGGACAACTCCTACAAAAGGCCACTTCTCTAAGATCAGGAAATGTAAACAACATACCAAATACATAGAAATAAAAGCAGAGGATTAGGCAAAATGAGGCAAGAGAAGAATATGTCCCAAATGAAGGAACATGATAAAACCCCAGAAGAAGAACGAACTGAAGTGGAGAAATGCTACCCACCTGATAAATAATGCAAGGTAATGATCATAGAAATGCTCAAAGAACTCAAGAGAAGAATGGATGAACACAGACATTTGCAACAAAGGTTTAGAAAATAAAAGAAGAAACAAACAGAGCTGAAGAATACAATAACTGAAATAAAAATACACTAGAACAAATCAAGAGTAGAGGAACAGGGCTTCCCTGGTGGCACAGTGGTTGAGAGTCCACCTGCCAATGCAGGGGACACAGGTTCGTGCCCTGGTCTGGGAAGATCCCAGATGCCGCAGAGCGGCTGGGCTCGTGAGCCATGGCTGCTGAGCCAGTGCGTCCGGAGCCTGTGATCTGCAACGGGAGAGGCCACAACAGTGAGAGGCCCGTGTACCAAAAAAAATAAAAATAAATAAAGAGTAGAGGAACAGATCATCAGATTAGAAGATTATGTAGTGGAAATCACCCAAGCTGAATCAAAAAAAGAGAAAAAATAAAATAAGAAGCATCTGGGACAATATCAAGGCATGCTAACATTCACATTATAAGGGTCTCAGAAGGAAGAGAGAGAGAGAGAGGGAGAAAGGTGAAAAGAACATATATGAAGACATACAAGTTGAAATCTTCCTCAACTTGGTAAAGGAAACAGACATCCAGGTCCAGGAAGCACAAACAGTCCCCAAGAAGATGAACCCAAAGAAGATCACAACAGACATATTATAATTAAAATGGTAAAAATAAAGATAAAAAGAGAATATTAAAAGCAGCAAGAGTTAGCAAAGGAAACCATAAATAAAATGAAAGACAACCCACAGAATGGGAGAAAATATTTGCAAACGAAGCAATGCACAAGGGATTAATCTCCAAAATATACAAGCAGCTCATGCAGCTCAATATCAGAAAAACAAAAATCCAATAAAAAATGGCATAAGATCTAAATAGACATTTCTCCAAAGAAGACACACAGATGTCCAAGAAGCACATGAAAAGATGCTCAACATCACTAATTACTAAAGAAATGCAAATCAAAAGTACAATGAGGTATCACCTCACACACATTAGAATGGCCATCTTCAAAAAAATCTACAAACAATAAATGCTGGAGAGGGTGTGGAGAAAAGGGAACCTTCCTACACTGTTGGGGGAATGTAATTGGTACAGCCACTATGGAGAACAGTATGGAGTTTCCTTAAAAAATTAAAAATAGGGCTTCCCTTGTGGTGCAGTGGTTGAGAGTCTGCCTGCCAATGTAGGGGACACAGGTTCGTGCTCCAGTCTGGGAAGATCCCACATGCCGTGGAGTGGCTGGGCCTGTGAGCCATGACCGCTGAGCCTGCACGTCCGGAGCCTGTGCTCCACAATGGGAGAGGCCACGACAGTGAGAGGCCTGCGTACCACAAAAAAAAAAAAAAAAAAAAAAACGTAAAAATAGAGCTACCATATGATCCAGTAATCCCACTAAAAATAGAGCTACCATATGATCCAGTAATCCCACTAAAAACAGAGCTACCATATGATCCAGTAATCCCACTAAAAATAGAGCTACCATATGATCCAGTAATCCCACTCCTGGGCATACATCTGAAAAAAACCATAATTTGAAAAGACACATGTACCCTAATATATATATATATATATATATATATATATATATATTCATTCATTTATTTATTTTGTGGTTTGCAGGCCTCTCACTGCTGTTAAAAAAATAAAAGCAGCAAAGGGAAAGCAACTAGTTGTGTAGAAGGGAGATCTCATAAGAATGTCAGCTGACTTTTAAGCAGAAACTCTGAAGGCCAGAAGGGAGAGGCATGATGAATTTAAAGTGATGAAAAGAAAAGTTATACAATAAAGAATACTGTACCAGCCAAGGCTGTCATTCAGATATGAAGGAGAGGTTAAGAGTTTTACAGATATGCAAAAGTTAAGAGAGTTCAGCACCACCAAACCATCCTTACAAGAAATGTTAAAGGGACTTCTTTAAGTAGAAAAGTCCACAGCAAGACTTGGGAAAATTATGAAAGAAAAAATTCTCATTGGTAAAGGCTTTTGTATAGTCAAGGTAGTAGATCAACTACTTATAAAGCTAGTAGGAAGTCAAAAGTAGTAAAATCATCTATATTCACAATAGGTAGTTAAGGTGTATGCAAAACAAAAAGATGTAAAACATGACATCAGAAACATTAAATGTGGGTGGGGGAATATATTATATATTATTATTGTATAATTAAATAATTATATTTTATAATATATAATTAAATATATATTATATTTATATATTATATATAACATAAATTTATACACATTGCTATATATAAACCTCATATAAGTAAAATAAATGCTCTAATCAAAAGACACAGACTGGCTGAATGGATACAAAAATAAGACCCATATATAAATATATACATTATACCCTAAAAGAGACTTACTTCAGGTCTAAACACAAAAGACTGAAAGTGAAGAGATGGAAAAAGTTATTCCATACAAATGGGAATCAAAAGAATGCTGGGGTAGCAATACTTATATCAGACAAAATTGACTTTAAATCAAAGAATCTAACAAGAGACACAGAAGGACATTACATAATGATAAACGGATCAATCCAAGAAAGAGATATAACAACTGTAAATATATATGCATCCAATCTAAGACCACTTAAATACATAAAGCAAATGTTAACAGATATTAAGGGAGAAATTGACTGTAACACAATAATAGGGAATTTTAACACCCCATTTACATCAATGACAGATACTTCAGAGAGAAAATCAATAAGGAAACACTGGCCTTAAATCAACATTTCTTTTAAAATTTTGTTTATTTTGGGAATATTCTTCAAGTATACTTTGGTTGAGAATTATAATTACTACCAAACTAAATAAAAATGTTTCTTAACATCTTACAAACATATATGAAAATTTAATAAGGAATCTAAAGTTTATTGACAGGCTCTGCTTCCAACACTCTTTCCACTTACTATTGAAAGTACTGTCAATTATCCTTGTGACTGTCATGTGGAAATGATCTATGACTAACTCATGTAGACTATGATTAGATCCAAATGAGAAATAATTCCTGAGAATGTTTCTACTTCATGGCACACTAAAGATACAGCAATGTTTCCTACCCAGATGACATGACCGTGATGAGATAGTTGATATGGGTGTTTTAACTTAAGTAACACTGGTATGAATTTCTTTAATTTTGAATTTTGAACAAAGAATCTGAGAAGAACGATAGTAATATCCTACTATGCATTCCTTGATTAGTTAAAACACATATGAAATTTACTGTGATGCATCCAACATACACACATCTGGTTTGTTTAGTCACCCCTCCCTTCTCACGCAGACCTTGTCCTCCTAGGTTGTTTCATTCTGCCGAGAGTAATACTGTGAAGCATTTAATAGCAGGGCTTTTAAAAAATCTCTTCTTATACGAAGATGGAAAATTCTACTGCCCTATGTTTTTCTGTTCTAAATGCTGTTGCTATCTGTCTGTCTGTCTGTCTATCTATCTATCTATCTATCTATCTATCTATCTATCTATCTATCTATCTATCTATCTATCTATCTATCTATGTTGTGCCTGGTCTTAGTTGTGGCTCCAGGGCTCCTTAGTTGTGTCTCTCTGGCTCCTTAGCTGCAACCTGTTGGCTCCCTAGTTGTGGTATGCAAACTATTAATTGCGGCATGCATGTGGGATCTTGTTACCTGACCAGGGATTGAGCTCAGCCACCCTGCATTGGGAGCATGGAGTCTTATCCACTGTACTACCAGGGAAGTCCCTGCTGTTGCTATTCTACTTCATTTCTCTTTCACCTCTTGTTCCTTTCTCTTACCTCACTTTTTTGACTTTTTATCCCAGTCATATGTTGCTGAGTGATTGACTAAAAGAGACTTCTCTCTGTAGAAGAAATTTTTATCTTTGTAATGTGTGTTAGGCTCTGTTTCCTGATGCTACTCGAGTTTTTATTAAAATCTGTTTCTTCATGAGCCATTTTCTTTATTCCCAAGGCTCTTCTTTAGTCAACTACTCTGTAAAATAGGACTCTATGAGGTCCCATTATGATTTCACAGACATAAGTTTGATGACCTAATTGGACACATGAATGAATGTGAAATGGTCATTCCTATTCTAACTTCTTCAGAATTATTTGTAGCAACAATATAATGTTTCTACAAACATTTCTCCTTTCTTGTCATGGAGACAACAGTGATTTCACATTTATCTAAAAAAATTATTTCCCGCCCTCCCAGAATGTGGAACCATCCACGCATTAATATTTATTTTAAAGGAGTCAGTTTTCTGAAGGAAGAAATAAGTAATAGTAAGGGAAGCCTATATTTAAGTAAATCCCAAGCTCTTTTCCTAAATGTTTTGATCTTCACACTGAATGAATTTGAGGATATCTTCTAGGCGCTATAGCTGGAAACTGAGAAGAAAGAAAAAAACAAAACAAAACAGTAATTGCAAAAACAAGCATAATGTCTTGCTCTGTGATTTAGTTTAATCCCTCTGTAATTGAACTCCCTTGGTAGACATCCCAGAATACTGTCAAAAGAGGTGTGATGAATTGGGAGATTGGGATTGACATATGTACACTAATGTGTATAAAATGCATAACTAATAAGAACCTGCTGTATAAAATAATAAAATTAAGTAAAAAAAAAAGAATTCATAAGATGATAAACTCTAACTGTGGAATTATCCAATACAATAAATGTCTCTTTAAATTTGAGCAAATTCTAAGAAGTTGGGTTTTCCTGTGGTGAAAATTCATTTCTCCCGCATATTGATCAAAACCCCCCAATATATTGCTGTTTGTAAGCCAAATTCTCATTCTCTCCTTTACTGATTTTGTACTGAAGGTAGAGCTCAAATAGGGCTAGGGCGACTCTACATGATTATAAGCTTATATTGGTCAGAGTTCCAAACAGTTCATTTACTGGGAATAGTAAATGATAAACCAAACAGATGGGCAAGTGAATGTTTGTTTATGTGCAAAAACAAAAACATTAACAGATACACTCTGGTGTAGAACAAGGATTTTTCAAAACTGGTCAGCTCTTGAAAGCCTGAGGCCATGTCTGTGCTGTCAAGGCACAGCTTGCTATATGAAAATATGAGACTACTGCAAGCTTCTGACCCAAACATAGTGGATTATTTACAAGAAATCCAGGCATATTATTTTCTGGTAACTATAAAAAACACCTGTTTTTATTCTGACTCACTTTTGCCTGCAACAGTAGTTTTAGTGCAGGTTTAGACAAAACTGGCAAGTTATTTAGATAGAAAAGACAGCTACCTACATAATTGTGTTCTGAGGGTTGTGAGGAAAATGTCTCTCTACCTCCAACTATAAAATACAGAGCCCTCTCTTATTACTAATTGCATATCTAAAATTCTCAAATTTTGATTAAGGTTAATTTTAAACATGCACTAATTACCAGCTCTGTGATTTGGGGCATGCTTCTTTATATTTCTGAACCTTAGTCTATTCATTTTTCAAAGGGGATAACATATGGATGTCACAAAATTGTTTTGAGGGCTACATGAAACAATTCATATAATGTGTTCACTACTGTTGCTAAAAAGTTAGTTCTTGTTGTTATAATTATTATTACTATAATCATCATCAGGCCTTTACAAATACTAATGCTTTTTAGAGTGCTCAGTGTTCAGCAGCAGGAGGAAGGAGGGAAATCAATCAATGGAATAGCAACTATAGTTGTTAGTAGCTCAAGCCAATTCGAAACAGTTACCTGAAGAATGTGCATTTCTGTGACTCAGGGCTGTGGCTGCTGCCCATATACCAATGGCTCTAGGTAGAAGAAGTGAAACCTTATTGATACATTCAGGTCTGGCACCTGTACACTGACTGCCCTCCTGTCAGCGAGTGAGGCACAGATCCACATGCATGAAAAATTCTCCACATTAGGACTTCAGCAAAGTTTTGAAAAGTTATCACCTGTGGTCAAAGCACTGTGATTTCACCCAACATTCACAGTCAGAACTCTTTGCTGTACAGTAAGTCCACTGCATACAAACCTTCAAGTTGCGAATTTTCAAAGATGCGAACATGCATTCCCATGTGCAGTCATGTAAGTTAGTTCACGTGTCTGGCGTACACTGTCACGTGTGTGCGTCCTCTACAAGTGGTTGTGGTTTTGTGTACTTTATTGTGCAGTACTGTATACAATACAGTAGTACAATATCTTTATTTCAAGCCCAGGATGTCCGGAAGCAAGCATAAAAGCAGTGGTGATGTAGCTGGTACTGCAAAGAAGTGCCAAGGGATAACAATGGAAACAAAAGTGAAAATAATTGAGAGAGTGGAGCGAGGAGAAGAGATAGCTTGCCCTCTGTCTCCTATTGCTGACAATCCTTCAGCTCTACCATCTCCCACCTCCTCTCCCCCCTCCAGTCAGTAACTCTTCTTGCCTGTTCACTCGATGCCAGCCCCTGTATGCCAGCTGTTGTACTGTACTACTGTACTTTTCAAGGTACTGTACTGTAAGATTAAAAATGTTTTCTTTATTTTTTTGTATTTGTTTTTATGTATTATTTGTGTGAAAAGTATTATAAACGTATTACAGTACAGTACTATATAGCCAATTGTGTTAATTGGGTGCCTAGGCTTTGTTGGACTTACCAACAAATTGGACTTAAGAACATGTTCTCGGAATGGAACTTGTGCGTATGTAAGGGACTTACTGTACTGTACATCCTCTATCCTAAATTAATGCTATCATTTATGTGTGGCTTATTTTATTAGTGTATTATTATTTAGAGGAGGATGCCCACAGCAAGAGCAGCCAGAAATTGTGCCTGTGAATTTCATTTTTCGTGGGACATTCTTTTGCACTTGAATAAACTGGAGATGATTTTTCTAGAGGTATAATTTACATATATTAGTTTCAGGTGTACAGAATAATGATTTGATATTTGTAAATACTGCAAAATGATCACCACAATAAGTCTGGTTAACGTCCATCACCATGCATAGTGACAGAATTTATTTTTCTTGTGATGAGAACTTTTAAGATGTACTTATAGCCACTTTCAAATATGAAATACAGTATTATTAACTACAGTAGCCATGCTGTACATTATATCCCATGAGTTATTTATTTTATAACTGGAAGTTTGTACCTTTTGACTCCCTTCAACTATTTAGCCCACCCCTCACACCCTGCCTCTGGCAACCACCAATCTGTTAACTGTATCTATGACCTTTATTTTTTTGCTATAAGTGAGATTATATGATATTTGTCTTTCTCTGTCTCACTGATTTCACTTAACATAATGCTCTCAAGGTCCACCATTTTGTGACAAATGGAAAGATTCCCTTCTATTTATGGCTGAATAATATTTAATCTTCCTTATCCATTATCTGTTGAGGGACACGGGTTGTTTTCATATCTTGGGTATTGTAAATAATGCTTCAGTAAACATGAGGGTGCATATATCTTTTTGAGTTAGTGTTTTCATTTTCTTTGGGTAAATACCCAGAAGTAGAATTGCTGGGTCAGATAGTAGTTCTATTTTTAATTTTTTCAGGAACTTCTATAATGTTTTCCACAGTGGCTGTACCAGTTTACATTCCCACCAACAGTGCACAAGTTTTTCTTTTTCTCCACATCCTTGCAAGTATTTGTTATCTCTTACCATTTTTATAATAGCCATTCAGACAGGTGGGAGGTGATACCTCATTGTGGTTTTGATTTGCATTTCTCTGATGATTAGTGATATTGAGCACCTTTCATGTACCTATTGGCCACCTGTGTGTCTTCTTTGAAAAATGTCTATTCAGGTACTTTGCCCATTTTAAATTGGATTATGAGGTTTTTTGCTATTGAGTTATATGACATTTATTTTGGCTATCAATCCCTTATCATATACATAATATGCAAATGTTTTATCCCATTTGGAAGATTGTTCGTTTTGTTGAATGTTTCCTTTGCTGTGCAGAGGCTTTTTAGATTAATGTAGTCCCACTTCTGTATATTTTCTTTTGTTGCCTTTGCATTGGGGTATCAAATCCAAAAAAAAGAAAAAAACACATCTCCAAGACTGATGTTAAGAAGCTTACTGCCTGTTTTCTTCTATGAGTTTTATAGTTTCAGGTATTACATTCAAACCTTTAATCCATTTTGAGTTAATTTCTGTCTACGGTATAAGATAATGGTCCAGTTTCACTCTTTTCTGTGGCCATTCAATTTTCCCAACACCATTTATTGAAGAGACAATCTTTTCCCCATTGTATGTTCTTGGCTAATTTGTCATAAATTAATAGACCATATAAGTGTTGTTTTGGCTAATCAGGGTCTTTTGTTGTTCCATACAAATTTTAGGATTTTTTCTTTTTCATCTGTGAAAATGGCATTGAAATTTTGATAAGGATTGCACTGGCTCAATAGATTGCTTTGAGTATGGACATTTTAACAGTATTCTTCCAATTCGTGAGCACAGAATATCTTTTCATTTATTAGCATTTTCTTCAATTTTTTCATCAATGTTTTATAATTTTCACCTCCTTAGTTAAATTTATTCCTAGGTATTTTATTTTTTTGGATACAATTTTAAATTGGATTGTTTTCTTAACTTCTCTTTCTGAAGGAGAAGTTTATTTATAGTGTATAGGAACACATTTTTAAGTATTGATTTTATATCCTGCATCTGTACCTAAGTTATTTATTAGTTCTAACGGTTTTTTGATGGGGTCTTTAAGGTTTTCTAAATATGATATAATGTCACCTGCACAGAGTAACAGTTTTATATTTTCCTTTCCAATCTGGATGCCTTTTATTTCCTTTTCTTGCCTAATTGATTATACCAGGACTTCTGATACTATGTTGAATAAAACATCCTTGTCTCATTTCCAATCTCAGAGAAAAAGCTTTCAGCTTTTTACCATTGAGTATAATGTTAGCTGTGATCTTGTCATAGAAAGCCTTTACTATATGGAGGTATGTTCCCTCTATCTCCACTTTGTTGAGAGTTTTTATCATAAGTGGTTGTTGAATTTTGTCAAATGCTTTCTCTGCATCTGAGCTGATTATATAATTTGTATTCTTCATTTTGTTAATGTGATATATCACATTGACTGATTTGATGATATTGAACCATCCTTGCATGTGTGGGATAAATCCCAATTGATCATTGTGTTTGGGCCTCTTTTTTTTTTTTTTTTTTTTTTTGCGGTATGTGGGCCTCTCACTGCTGTGGCCTCTCCTGCTGCAGAGCACAGGCTCCGGATGTGCAGGCCCAGCAGCCATGGCTCACAGCTGGCATGTGGGATCTTCCCAGACCGGGGCACGAACCCGTGTGCCCTGCACTGGCAGGCGGACTCTCAACCACTGCGCCACCAGGGAAGCCCTGGTCCTTTTAATGTATTGTGTTTTTTTGGTTTTTTTTGGTTTTCTTTTTTTTTTTTTTTTTCTTTTAATGTATTGTTGAAGTTTTGGGTTTGTTTTTTCTTTTGGCCACGCTGTGAAGCTTGTGGGATATTCGTGCCCCCCAGGCATTGAACCCAGTCCCTCGGCAGTGAGAGCACAGAGTCCTAACCACCGGACTGCCAGGGAATTCCTAATGTATTGTTGAATTTGTTTTGCTAATATTTTATTGAGGATTTTTGCATCTATGCAAAAATATGTCATCAGGGATATTGACCTATAATGTTCTTTTTGTGGGATCCTTGTCAGGTTTTAGTATCAGGTTAATGCTGGTCTCATAAAATAAATTTGGAACTATTGTCTCCTTTTCCATTGTCTGAAAAAGTTTGAGTAAGATTGGTATTATTTTTCTTTGAATGTTTGGTAGAATTCACCAGTGAATTTACCTTGTAATGACTGGTTATTTGGGAGTTTTAAAATTATTGATTCAATCTCCTTACCAGTAATCATTCTGGTCAGAGTTTCTATTACTTTATGATTCAGTTTTGGAGGTTTGCATGCTTCTAGGAATTACCCATTTCTTCTTGGTTGTCCAATATTTGGTGTGTTCATGGTAGTCTTTCATGATCCTTTGTAGGTTTTGGTATCAAATTTTTGGTATCAGTTGTAACATCTCTTCTTTCAGAAATTTCTGATTTTATTTGAGTGTTTTCTTTTTTTTTTTTTTTTGTGGATTCTAACTAAAATTTCATCAATTTTGTTCATCTTTTCAGGTGCCAGTCTTTAATTTCATTGATCTTTTATATTGTTTTTTTTAGTCATCAGGTGTCAAGTGTGTCTTTCATTTATTTCCACTCTGATCTCGGTTATTTCCTTCCTACTTCTAAATTTGGACTTGTTTTCTTCTCTTTCTACATCCTTCAGGTATGAAGTTACTTTTGGTATTCATTTGCATGGCATATTTTTTTCATCTTTCACTTTCAGTCTTTATATCTGAAGTGAGTCTCTTATATTCTGCATACAGAAGGATTTCAGTTTGGTTTTTGAAAAATAATCCATTTAGCCACTCTATGCCTTTTGATTGGAGAATTTAGTCTATTTACTTTTAAAGAAAGTATTAATGGTTATGTGCTTATTGCCATTTTGTTCATTGTTTTCTGGCATTTTTGCAGTTCCACTGTTGCCTTCTTTTCTTGGTCTCTTCCTTTGTGGTTTGATTACTCTCTTTATTGTATGCTTACATTCCTTTCTCTTTATCTTTTGTGCATATATAGGTTTTTGCTTGGTGGTTACCATGAAGCTTACACATAACATCTTATATTACAACAGTCCATGTGATACCAACTTCAATTTGAATACATTCAAAGCTCTATGTTTTTACTCTCCCCTCACAATATTTTATGTTTTTGCTATCTTTCAACATCTTTTTATCTTGTGTACCCCTTAACTAATTACTGTAGTTGTAGTTATTTTGGCTACTTTGGCTTTTAACCTTCTTACTACCTTTATAAATGATTAATCCACTGCCTTTACTGTGTATGTACCTTTACCAGTGAGATTCATACTTCTATATGTTTTCTTGTTACTAATTAGTACCCTTCCTTTTCAGTTAAAAAGTCTCTTCAACATTTCTTATACAGCCAGTTTATTGTTGATTTATCTCTCCTTCAATTCTCAATGATAAGTTTGGATGGAAGATTTTTCCTTCAGCATTTTGAATATATCCTGTCTCTCCCTTCTGTACTGCGAAGTTTCTGCTAAAAATCTGCAGATAGTCTTACGGGGAACTATTCTGCCATTATTTTGTTAAATGTTTTTTGCCCTTTTCTTTCTCTCATCTCCTTCTGGGACCCCTATAATGCAAATATTAGTACTTGATGTCCCATTAGTCCCTTTTACTATCTTCCTGTTTTTAAATTCCTTCTTCATTTTGCTGCCCTGATTGGTTGAGCTCCACAGCTCTGTTTCCTAGGTCACTGATCCTTTCTCCTACTTCATTTAGTCTGCTATTGAACACTTCTCATGTAATTTTCAGCTCTATGACTTTGATATGGTACTTTTAAAAATTTCATATTTCTGTTGAAGTTTTCACTGTGTTCATCCATTCTTCTCCTGAGTTTGTTGGGCATTTTTATGACCATTACATGGAATTTTTATCATGTAAATTACTTTTCTCTAATACATTACATTTCTTTCTGAGGTTTTAATTTTTTCTTTTATTTGGAACATATTCTCTTCTTCTTTATTTTGCTTGACTCTCTGTATTGGTGTTTCTGCATTAGATGAAACAGCCTTACTTTCAGTCTTGAAGCAGCATCCTGTAGGAGAGAAATCTTGTTGTTCAACCCTACCCTGGCTCTTCAATGTCTCTCAAACCTTTTTACTTGTCCAAACAGGCTATTTTATTTTTAACAGCTGCCAGTAGTTTAGGGTGTGCCAAGACCCGTCACTGTCTCAAAGGAGAGGATCTTAGTTAACCTTTACCTGATTGGAAACCAGAGCCTCAGGCAGCAGCTTTTAATGAATGCAAATATATACAGTCCTATAGGACCCCAAGAATAATCTTCACTGGCCACCAGAGCCAGGGGATCTGGAGGTGTCCCTTGGTTAGCAGTCAAAAAAAATTGGGGCTATAAGTTCTTTCATGTGAGACACCAATGAGGTATAGTGAGGCAGAGGGAGAGCACAAAGACGGCATCCTTTAGCCTATGTTTTCTGAGAGTACCTCCATAGGCTTGGAGATCAACAAAGGGAGGTGATAAGTTGAACAGATTTACATAATTTCAAGAAACACAGGGGAAAAGAAATTCAGTAGAGTTGTGACGTAGGGACCACAGTATAAAGATTGAAGGTAAGTAGAAAGAAAAGCATCACATTATTTCTTTTCAGTCTCACCTTTGTTCCTGGCCATTAAGATATACTATTATTATTTGCATCTTTTAAAAACTTATTTTAACTTTTTTCACAGAATATTTTTGCCTCCTCCTGAGAATTCTCTACATGATATTTTATTTTTAAAGTTTAGATGATTGAAATACATTTTATTACAAATTTGTTTAAAGTTCTGGGATATTAATTAAGATAGGTACAAAGTTCTCCTCTCCTGTGGCAGCCTCTGACACTCCTTGTTGGCTGGGAGAGCAAGGAAATGTGGTACTAACATGAAAGTCTTCTACATTCATCAACAACATGCCATACTGTTGTGCTCCCACACAGGTTATTCTCTTTGCACTCCTCAGCAAACCAGTTCTGTAGAGGTGAAATATCATTCTCTCCCACAGGATGTCATACACAGCATAGGCAATTTGGTATGTTAGAACTGATTCATCCTCTCTCAGCATTTGTTGCTGGTTCCAAATATTTGTTTTAAGTCCTATAATTGTAACACTGGACCATTTATCCTGTTGAATTTGATTCATAGCTTAGCTGAAATGTGTTTTCCCAGTGTTGAAGTAGGATAGACATTTCTAGAATTAGTCTTTACAAGTTTTTCTGGGTAGATGAGTTTCTAAAGCTGCTCAAAGGTATGGGACCAGAAGGATTTTTTAAAAACTTGTAGAAAAGCAGTTTTTTCTTTATAAAAACAGTCCCCATGTCTGTTCTCTAGTGATAATTTCCATCTACACGTAATATGCAGTTACAGCAGTGTTTACTAAAATCTCATTTTAAATGAAAAGTAATGCCTTCATTTACATGTTAAAAGAATGACAGCAAATAATTTTTTTCTTTAGGAAAAGATACAATATTTTTTTAAATTTAATACTATTTTTAAACTTTTTTTTTTCTAGAATTTTGAAGCTCATTGCAAGCAATTACATGCTATCACAACCACAGTTTCCTTTTGCTGCCAGAGGTTTTGCCATGTCAAATGCTATTTGAAAAATATGGGTTGGAAGGTGACAATATTAATTATCTTGGGAAGAGTAGGTGCACTGAGAACACAGTTGCTAGTGCTCTAGGACTAAGTGCAAAATATCAACTCAGTTGATCTGGTATCAATAATCATAGTGGAACTAGACAAGTTGTACTTCCTTCATCTCTCTTGGCTTAAACATTCACTGATTCTTTATGGACTGTGATATGTATGAGATACCGATAAAAGAACTCAGTAGGGCTGGACTCACCATTATAAAGATAATTTGGGGTATTTTAAGTATTCACTGACTGAGATCTGTGCTGTAGTTTTTCAGTGTACTTGTTGTAAGTTTGGTAGAATTCACTTGTGATGTGGAATTTTCTTTGTGTGAAGTGTTTTAATTATGGATTTAATTTCTTTAATGACTATAATGCTACACAGTTTCTATTTCTTTTTTGTGAGCATTGGTAATTTGCATGTTTCTAGGATTTTTTTTTCATGTTATCTGTATTTTAAAACAAATTGCCATAAATATAATTACAGTGTCATCTTATGGTTCATTGCCTGTAGGATTTGTAGTCTTCTCCCATGTTTAATTACTGTTATTGATTATTTATGCTTTCCCTTTCTTTCTTTTTGTTTATCTGTTTGTTTAGGCCTTGCTGATACTTTCTATTCTATATTTTCAGCCTTTATCTTTTCTACTATGTGCATTTTCCTTTTAAGTACAACTTTACTGTTATTAATTATTTATGCTTTCCCTTTCTTTCTTTTTGTTTATCTGTCTGTTTAGGCCTTGCTGATACTTTCTATTCTATATTTTCAGCCTTTATCTTTTCTACTATGTGCATTTTCCTTTTAAGTACAACTTTAATTTCATCCTACACATTTTCATATGCTATGTTTTTCAATGATTTCAAATTATACTATTATATACTTTTCATTGTGATGTTTTCTTTGACCCATCATTTATTAGTAACTGTATTTCTTATTTTCAAGCACATGGAAATTCATGGAAAGAGTCCCTATTTTTTTTCTCTTTGCATTCATAGGTAGAGTAAGATTTGTAAAACTCACGCTGAGAAATTTTGTTTGTTATGAAGTCAACAATTTTTACATCAGTGATGATAAACATTTTGGAAAGTACTCTCTTTCACCAGACACAACTGTGCTAAGTTGCATATTTTGTATGATTTCATGGAGGAGTAAGAAAAGCATTCCTTGTTTATTTTAGACAAATCAACATTATATCTTGGAATAAAAGAAACAGTAGATATAAGAATGTTTTAAGCAATGCACATTTATTACTTACAGTAGAAATATTTCCATTTTATCTGATAAAAGATTAACTATACATTTATATTATTTTTTTAAATATTTTTTTTACATTTGTATTTTTTGCATGTCTCCTTTCCACTATCAGTTGTCACCCTTTTCTAACCTGTACTTGTTATTCATTCCTTCATTCATTTCTAACCTGTTTATTCATTTCTAGCCTGTACTTGTTAGATTTATATTACTTTAATTGGAACATGTCGTTTCTTAAAAAAAAAAACAACAGTAAAAATATTAACTAGCATTCTTTGAAAGCCTTGCAATTACTATTGGCATATAAACTTCTCAATTTTCAGAGAATAGATTAAAATGTACTCGTAAAGAGAGAACATCTACTTATTTGCATATGTAGGATAAAATGATCCCAATATGCAATCAATGACAGAAAGCCATGCACACTAGAAGTCCAAGCTCAAT
Source organism: Kogia breviceps (assembly GCF_026419965.1). NCBI lineage: Eukaryota > Metazoa > Chordata > Mammalia > Artiodactyla > Physeteridae > Kogia > Kogia breviceps. Next base: position 99,967,622 of record NC_081313.1, on the reverse strand, counting down.
GAGGACAGTAATATATGAGACCAACCATAGAATTTGCAATTTGAATACAGCTGGTGCTAAGTGATGACATATATTTTCCCATCTTTTGGCATCTGGCAGTCCTCTTCCTCAACTTACTTTCTTCTCTTTGGTTTATTTCAACTAACTATGAAATAATTCTAAGCGAAGGAAAAAAAAAGAGAAAGGTGCAAAACACAGAAGAATCTATAATTCATTTTATTATTCCATTTATTTATATTTTATGACATGATAAAGTGCTCCTTCTTCTTGGAAGAAGAAATGCCAGGGGCTGTAAACCTGTTATACCAATAGATTGTGCGTTTGCAACAGTAGTAATGTCTTATAGTCAAGCAGGTTCATTACTGGAAATATTAGAAGCGAAGTAGCAATTAATACTACAGGGCTGTTAATACCATTGTGACTGGTTTTATTAGAGAAAGATTCTTGAATTTTACATCAAAGTTAGGATTTGTTTCATAACAAAATAATGAAAGTGAACAGTAGTGGATAGCTGTCATATTCTGGATATAATAAATATGTCAACTTTTAAAATATTAATGGTGGGGCAAAATAACTTTTCACATGTTATCAATTTACTTGTCTACATAGCATATAAGCAGTTAATAGGTAAAATGAATTGGCTTTCTGTACAAAATCATCTAAATGTTTGCTCTATGTTTTTATTCTTCCCCCAAACCAGTATATATGAAGCATTTTCAATGCATGGCTGCATGCCAAAAGGCATTTCTGGATATATTTTGGTCACTTAAATCAGCAAGCTCGGGAAAATAAAACAGGGTAGAAGTTATACTTGGGGCATAGTCATATTGCTTCATCCTTTGTCTTATATTTCTAGTAAGCCCTATTACTCACCTTTCTTGTATACACTTCTCTTATGATACCTCCTATTTTGTATAAAGTCTTCACTACATGTATATTTAGAAACTCCAAATATATTTTAATTTTTTTTTGCAACAACGTTATGACTTAAAATTTTGCCTCTGCTAGACTTTGCAATCTGCTTGTTCCCTTTTAAAATGTGGTTTCAGCTAAGAGTTGAGAGGATCATTCACTTATTTATTAATGTATTCTTGAATTAATAAATTCATGCAATTCAATATTTCTTGACCACTTACTATTTGGCAATTACATAGGTGCAGTTGGGTTGAAAAAGTTCTCAATAAATTATGAATGAATGATAACTTTCTTACTTTCCTTCCTGAACCTGAAATGATCATGTTAAGAAAGCCACATTTTAAATCAGCAATGAAGTCCTTTCCTATAACATGTGGGAAGAATTTTTTTTTTTTGAGAAAAGTATACCATTTATATTTCTTAGTATTTTTTATCAATTCTAAATACAATGGTCTCTTTCAAAAAGTTATTTTCAGTGTCCAAAGAACTGGAAACAAACTAACAGATCTTTTGCATCCTCATACAGCCAAGTGTTGGTGCTGTCAAACTGGGAGACCACCACACGTATGAAACAAAAGACAAACACATCATGCTGAATTTATTGCAAATACAAGGGTCATTATATTGGTAGGGCAAGTCACTTCCAGAAGAGCAGGCTGCTGATTTTATAGAGGGATTTTATAGAGGGTAGCAAATAGGGATTGGCCAGCTTTCATTGGCATGGGTGAGTTGATGCCATTTGTAGAAACATGAGGTTGTTTATTGGTTGGTACTGAGAAGTGTGTTCATTAGAACAGAGCCCATTTCATAATTTGAAAGGCCCAGTGCTAAATGAAAATGTAAGGTTCTTTATTCAGAATGCAGGGGGAAAAAAAACCCTGCTTTTCCTTTTTTGTACATGGTCTGTCTCTTAACCTGTCATGGTATTTTTATTTTGTTATATAAGGTCACATTCTTTTGAGGACAGTAAATGTAGACCCTCACGGGAGGCTGAGGCCTGATACTTGGACCCTTCTCACATCAGTGCCCAAGCCCCAGTAGAAAGGCAGAGATTGGCAAATGGTCATTGAGTGGGATTCGGGGAGAGGGTGGCTGTGAACCCTCCCAAGAATGCAGAGTGGTGGTGGGTAGTGGAATTGTGCATGAGCCAAGGATCCTAGCTGCTAACTCAGGCTTTACTGACCTACTGGACCTCATTTATAAAGAAATTTAAGGGTAAAAGTATTAAGAATTATAAAATAATGACCATAGGGCATTAAATCCCAAGTACTGAACCTCTTCTGAGTACAGAGTCCTATGTGGCTATGTTGGTCACATGTTAATGAAGCTGGCTGTGCTTCGGAGTGAGTTTTTTCCTGATTGGCTAGAATTAGAAGCAGAGAGCTGTAATTGCAAGCAACTTGCCATGGTGTATTCACTGGGGTAAGGTAAGCCATCAAAATCTGGTCCATATCGTATCTGTTCCCAAGCCTTTAGAAGGCCGTCATTTATTGTTTAATCAGGCTGATGGCTATAAGACAATCAGCCATTTCCTGATAATGTGGGACCATTTTTTAAATTTTTATTGCTTAGGCTGCAGGAGAGCCCTTCAAGCGTTGTCACATCTACAGCATTCTTACTGAATTCCTTGAAGATAAAGGTTAGCTTGAGTAGGTCTTGCTTTTAGTTTGAATTTGATTAACATAAAAGTTTGCATCACCTGTTAGTACAGTGAACACAAAGAACCACTTAGGACTGAGACAACATAATTGGTATAGCTGTGAAACAATAGATATAACTAAAAATACTGTAAGAAGGATATTGAAGGCTTTCCAGAACTATGATCTGATATTTCCCTGATTTAAGCAATTTGTAATCTGCAAGAACTGAACTGGTATGAATTTTATTTTTTTAATTTGTATTGGGGTATAGTTGATTTACAATGTGTTAGTTTCAGGTGTACATCAAAGTGAATCTGTTATACATATATCCACTCCTTTTTAGATTCTTTTCCCATATAGGCCACTACAGAGTATTGAGACTTCCCTGTGCTATACAGTAGGTCCTTATTAGTTATCTATTTCATACATACTACTATATATATGTTAATCCCAATCTTCCAATTTATCCCTCTCCCACCCCTTACCCCCTGGTAACCATAATTTTATTTTCTATATCTGTAACTCTATTTCCATTTTCTAGATAAGTTCATTTTTTTTAGATTCCACATATAAGTGATATCATATGATTTTGGAATTTTCTTTTAGCTTAGATATAGATTGTACCACCATACCCACGATGTTAATCCAGAAACAGCACGAAGTGTTAGCAATGGTGCAGATACCCTCTGGTGGGCAAAATGAAATCCAATGCCTTTTAAAAAAAAATTTTAAATACTGACTTTAGCTAAGAAATATAAACTTGTTCGTTTGTTTTGCCCCAAGGGGATGGGATTTAGTATCAACAGTGTTGGCCCAAATGAAGAACATATTTTTGATTATCTCTTTGAGTTTTCCAACTACTGTGGAGAGAATTATTATGTTCAAGAATATGTTCTATGAGTTATCATTTAACCTACCAGGAAAGGTTTTATCCCTTCAAACTGTTAGGAAAGAGACAAAGTCCTTAAAGGTATTGGGAGTCATATACTTTGAACAGTCAGTAGCTCAGTGAACAATTAATCTTGGCCCTGATTTGGCATTTAAAATCCAGATTCCCACATAGGGAAAATAATCTAGTAGCTACAGAGGAGATATGTTCAACTTTAGAGGATATGTGGACGGACATACTCTATGTGGGTGTTATTGACACAGTTACTGTGAAATGCCAAGAAATCTCTATCTTTCTCTTGGGTAGCACGAATTTTGCTGTATTTATTTGTTGTCTATACCATGTATCATTATTACTAAGGTTAGTGTAACATACCTTTACATCATTGTTTAAGTTGGCTACACTAGCAATAAAGTTCAGGTTGACGTTCTGTACATAATAGAATTTTCTGAATCTTATGTAACACCAAAATATACATTCTTGAAATAAAAAAGCAAATTAATAGAACTTCCTCCAAGTAATAGATGTGAGACAATAGAATCACAGCAAAGTATGGCACAATTAAATCTACACACTGACTTATAAAATTATTTTACTTTGTGTAGTTTAAATAGATTCTTAGGAAAATATACTTTTGTGTCTTAGCTCTCAAAAAGACTTATTGGTCCTGCTGTTGTGAATACAATCATACAATCCTCTCTTCTCCCCACACCAAAATAAATAATCAGTTATTTTACTATATATAATTTGGGGATCCAACAGAAAAATCAATGGCACTTGAAAAACTGGTTAAATTAAGGAGTATTTATTTACAAAAGGTCTATTTATGGAGGTGCTTTAATAAGGTAACTGCAAAGCATAGTGTAGCACCCTTGAACTAACTTTTGCCATCCCTAGGCCTGAAGACAAGAGGGATATATTCCATTAACTAACTGAGAAGAAAAACCTCATTCATTTTTATATTCACAAATTTGTGCAACCATTTCTAGAATGTACATTTAGAACATTTTCATCACCCCAAGAAGAAACCACTGTACCTATTAGCTGTCATTCCATATTCCCACTCCACTCCCTCCTCAACCACTTTCTGAACCTGCACCAGCCCCACTTTGTCTTTATTGATTTGCCTGTACTGAATACTGTACAGGTATACTATATTTTGTTTCTTCATTTATCAAGGTGATGGACATTTAGGATATTTTCAGTTTTGGTTATTATGAATAATGCTATGAACATTCATGTACAAGGGGACATATGTTTTCATTTCTCTTGGGTATATACCTAGGAATGGAATTGCTGGGTTATAGGGTAACTGTATGCTTAACACATTGAGGAATTGCCATGAGGAATTGCCAAAATATTTCACAAAGTGGCTGCACCATTTTACATCCCCATCATCAATATTGGAAGAATCCAAATTCTGAACATCTTCACCAACACCTGTTACTGTCTTTGATTTTAAAAATCCTAGTGGGTGTCAACTGATATCTCAGTGTAGTTTTGATTTGTGCTTCCCTAATGACTAAAAATATTTAGCAGCATTTCATGTATTTACTGACCATTTGTTTATGTTCTTTGGAGAAATGTCTATTCATACTCCTTGATAATTTTTAAATTGGATTATTTGTCTTTATTGCTGAATTATAAATGTTTTTACATATTCTAGATACAAGTTGCTTATCAAATATGATTTGAAAATATTTTATCCCATTCTGTGTGTTGTCTTTTTACTTTCTTGGTATTCTTTGAGCAGAAAAGTTTTAAAGTTTGATGAACTTCAATTTTATTTTTTCTTTTATTGCTTGTACTTTTGGTGTCACAGCTAAGCAATCATGACATAATATAATGAAAATTTATTCATATTTTCTTTTAGGAGTTTTATAGTTTGAGTTTTTACATGAAGACATGTGATTCATTTTGAGTCAAATTCTGTATATGGTGTGAGGTAGAGGTTCAAATGAATTCTTTTGCAAGTGGATATCCAGTTGTTACAGCACTGTTTGTTGAAAAGATGATTCCTTCCCCACTCAATTGTCTAGGCACACTGACTGAAAATCATAGATAAGTGGGAAGGTTTATTTCTGGGCTCTCACTTCTGTTCTATTTATCAATATCACTAACCTTATATCAGTATCATGTTGTCTTGATTACTCTAGCTTGGTAGTAAATTTTAAAATAGGGCAGTGTGAGCCTTCCAACTTCTTCCTCTTTTTCAAAATTGTCTTAGATCTTCATTTCCATATCAATTTTAAGATCAGATTGTCAATTTATGAATAAACAAGAGCTGGAATACGATAGGAATTACATTGAATATATAGATCAATTGTGGGCGTATTGTCATTTTAAAATGTTTTGGCCCATAAATATGAGAGATCATCCAATTTTTTAAGATCTTTAATACCTTTCAACATTTTGTATTTTTCACTGTACAAGTTGGGTGCTTTTTTTGCTAAATTTATTTCTACTTATCTATTCTTTTGTTGCTACTATAAATGAGATTGTTTTCTTCATTTTTGCATTGTTCATTGCTGCACGTGGGCTTTCTCTTGTTGCAGAGCACAGGCTCACTTAAAGTCCATAAACCAGTATTTTATTTCCTTCTATTGCAAGATTGTATACATTTGTCCAAAGTTGAAGAGTAGTATAATTTGTCACATTTTTGAGATCGATACTAGTTGTTTTCACTGTGCAGAATTATACTCCAGCCATCATCAAAACTTAAAATATGAAGACTTGTTCTGGCTACTTGCTTATGCAGCTTTCATACTTTAACCTATAAGCACGTGTCTTAGCTGGCAGAGTTTGCAATTTAGTTTTCAGCAACTTCCCAATGATATACAATGGTCTTCTTGGCAAGACCGGCTTGAAACACTGTGGATGCTTTGAATAACACTAAATAGTACCTATTCATAACATTGCAAAAGAAATTGTGATGTGCTAATACTCAGATTAATTCATGCTATTTTCAAAATGACAATAAACTAAGTAGCATTTTTTTTACTTCCAAATGATAGACCAATTTTTTTTTTTAATTCTACATTTTAAAATTTAATTCCAGGAGGAAAAAAAATTAATCATATTCTCTTCAAAAGGTCTCACCTTTCCTCCTCTATAGTATTCTTAAAAACACAGATTTTTAACATATTAAGGCATAATCTTAAATTATGAACACACACTTTCTCAAATCCATTTTCATGATATTTTTTCTCTTTAAAAAGTTGTTTTGAATTTGAAGGGCCAGAGCCAACTTCTGGAATAGTAGAGTAAGGAAACTGGTGGACCCCTCTTGAACAAAAATAATACTCACAAGCCAGGCCAAAATTTAAGGGGGCGTGGAAAGAGACTCAATACTTGACAGGAAGAATTGCAAAGTCACATTACAAAAGAGTATCTTTTCAACAAACAGTGCTGGGAAACTGGATGTCTACATGCAAAACAATGAATTTGGATTCTTTCCTTATATCACATACCAAAAAAGTGGACCATAGCCTAAAATAAAGACCTAAAACAAAAAAATTCCTAAGAGAAAAGAAAAGAGGAAAATCTTCACTGGATTAGGCATTGTTTCGTTGCAGTGCACGGGCTTCTCACTGCAGTGGCTTCTCTTGTTGCAGAGCACAGGCTCAGTAGTTGTGGTGCATGGGCTTAGTTGTTCCCCCAAAAAGATGAGTTAAAGCATTATACTGTACAATGAAAAAGGAGAAAAAAGCCTTTGAAAACTCAAGGGCTAAAAACATTATTATAAGTGCAATGTGACAATTAGCTGTTTTTCAAATAGAAATGCTGGAATTAGGCAAAATTATTTGAAGTTTAAAAGGCTATATACAAGTATCAATTAATTCCACAACACACATGAAGCACACAGTACTTGTAGATAGTATTCAAGGTCTTTGGTATATAACAGTAAATGGAAGTCTTGGTCCTCAAGTTTATATCACAGCTAGGGGACAAATAGTAAATTGTGCAATTATAAGTAAGTGCAGAATGTTGTAGGAGAACATTGGAACAACACCTAACAACATTGATAAAAGTACATGAAGATTTTAAGGAAGTGGTGCCACAGAAGATTTGAGGGCAATATGAGGATTGAGGTAAAGTTTTCTGAATGTAGATAGCATTTCAAAAACCCAAATCAAAAGATATTACAATGTGCCCCTGAGACAACTAGAAATCGAGCATAGGAGTAAAATAATCTGTGTGAGAGAGAGAGAAAAGAAGCAAAAATGACACTGATTAGCAATGCTTGAGTCAAACATTGAATAGCAACTGAAAGTTTAAACCTTATCCTGAGGACAAATGATGAAACATTGAATAGCATTAATTCTTAAAATACATGAGAACGATAAATCCAAATTCAGAGTAATTGTTATTTTAATACTTTTCCTGAAATTATATTTATCTATAGGCAACAGTTGACATTTTTGTATGTTTGTAAGTTGTACAAAAAAATCTGCTCTACATATGATTACGTGAAGTACAGTTAAATTTAGGTTTTGAATTCAATGAACTGGGACTTAACCTGCTATCTATATATACACATGATATATTATCTCAGAAATATTTATTGAAAATAGAAGTTATCTTACATTTAGTTATTATAGACTAGTTTCAATGTAAAATATTTGTAAGATATCTAACACTGTGTAACTGACACTCAGTTGTGAAACAATTTCCTCAGTACTATTAAAGACCTTATTCTCTCCCCTACTGAATCTCATCTTTCTTCTTGCCTACAAATCTAATCGTCCAATTAATGTGTTTATCATCCCTAGCACATTTTATGAATATACATGCATCCCTAAAAAGCACAGCCTTGGGTTACATGTTTTTTGAAACCATCGTATTGAATGTATTCTTCTTCTGCTTATTTTTGTTTAATATTATGTTGTTTTTGAGATTAATATAGTTTGTTTCCTGTGGAAGCAGTTCATTCTTTCCATACTGTGCGGTATGATATATCACTATTACTACCCCAAGCATACAAGGATTCTGAGTTTTTTCAGTTTCCTGGGTAAATTCCTACAAGTGGAATTGATAGGTCATATGGTGGTGTATGTTTAAATGTAAAAGATACTGCAGAACGATTTTGCAAAGTATTTATACTTTTAGAAATGTATGTGTGTTCTAATTGCTCCATATACTTGTCAATACTTCGTATATTTAATGTTTTAAATTTTAGCTATCCTAGTTAAATTCTAAAATTATATACTATCTCATTATGATTGAAGTGTGTATATCCCTGAAGGCTAATAATGGAGGGCATCTTTTCCTGTACTATGGACATACGTTTATTTTTGAAGTCTCTATTGCATTGGGTTTTTTTGCCAAGTTTTGAGGACTAATGGACATATAACATTATATTACTTTCGGGTGTTAAGGATTATTTCACTTTGTAAATATTGAAAAGTAGTCACTATACAGACTTAAAAGTTTTCATCACAAGAAAAAAAACTAAGAACTATTATGTAAGCAACTTATACAATACAGTATTATTAACTATAATCACATGCTGTACATTACATCCTTACATACCCATAACTTGTAACTTTTGACCTTCTTTGCCCATTTCACCTACCCTCCACCACCCAATCAGTTCTCTGTATCTAAGAGCTCTTTATTTTTTTTAGATTTCACATATAATAAGGTCATATGATATGTCTTTCTCTGTCTGACTTAGCATAATGCCCTCAAGTTCCACCCATGTTATTGCAATCTTACATATATGTATATATATTCCTAAATATATGTCTGTGTGTGTATATATATATATATATATATATATATATATATATATAAATTTGACATTTTCTTTATTCATTCATCCATTGACAGACACTTAGGCGTTTTCCATATCTTTGGTATTGTAAATAATGCTGCAATGAACACGGGGATGCATGTATCTTTTTTAGTTAGTGTTGGGCTGACTGGTGAAGATCTCTTTCTGCCAGAGCAAACATGTAAAACCTGGGAGAGGAGCCTAATTACCCAAATATGCAGATACCAATGTAAGGAACTGAGAGAAACTAATAAAGCTCCAATAGCTGACCCTAAAATAATGGATATCTATGAACTATCAGACAAAGAGTTCAGCATAATTCTCATAAGGAAATTTAGTGAACTATAAGAACACACAAAAAATGAGACGTTTAACAGAGAAATAAAAACCATCAAAAAATAAACAACTAGAAATCATAGAGTAGAAAAATAGAGAAACTGAAGAATTCAACAGAGTGTTTCAAAAGTGGACTAGATCACAGACAAAAGAATTAGTCACCTGGATGATAAGGAATTTGAAATTATCCAGTCAGAGAAACAACCAGAAGAAAAGAATGACAAAGAATGAAAAAAGCCTATGGGACTTTGGGACACAAAAACATTTGCATTATGGAAATCCAGAAGAGAAAGGGACAGAGAGTATACCTAAAGCAATAATGGATGAAAACTTCCTGAACTTGGGAACAGAAATGCCATGGGGCACAAAGGACCCAAAAATGGGTTGAACCTAAATAGTGCTACAAATTATAATTAACTTGTTAAAAGTCAGGGACATTTTATGTAAGAAGGAAAAAGAAAAACATAAAAGAGATTAACACCCAAGGAGGCAGGAGCTCAGAGTGTTGATATTTTGTGATTATATTCTTGTCCCTAATTTGTAATCATCACAATAAGGACACCTGGGAACAGTTTCTTACAGTTTAAAAATAACTTGGGCCACAATTTTATATGCTGACCATAATAATCAATCAACAATTTCAATTTGGTTAAAATGAATGTATCTCCCAAATGTGCTGTTTTTATCTTTCAGACTAGGCAAGTTAGGCCATATGATATTACATAAAGAGTTCTAATCATGAAAAAATTAGGTGTTTGAAAATGATAAGCATCTGAAAAAAAAGGTAGTTGCTGGGGAATTTGGTATTAACCTTTAATTAACAGAGTTGCCACAGTGATTATTTTAATTATAATGTTATTTCTAAAGTATTCTGGGAGAGTACTTAATTATTTTCTAGGATAATGCCCCAGTGTCCCCAGGTAAAGAAACGGCAATATACTATTGAAATACTAACACTACATATAATTTAAAAGTTGAATTAATAATGGCTATAACCCAATAACATGACTTAGGACTTGACAACATCACATAATCACTAATCATGACCTTATAAATAATTACTGATAGAGTTAACTACACTAAATTTGTCTCATAATTACATCTGATAGTAAAATATTAAGGAAAGTCAACCTTACAGTTTACTGCAAGCACAGAAACATCTAAACAGGTAAGCATTCAATTCTACAAATCTTTAACTTCACATAGAGTAACATCTGCCACATTATTTTTTTCTTTTTAAAATATATGGAGAAAAAGTATCTAATAATGAAAATTGAAATATTTCATGTTTGATGTTCTATTTAACATTTTATTTTTCCTATATTTTAATTCAATACACAAATAAGTTCTATGAGTAAGAAAATATTTACTACTATGTTGTCATATTAATAGCTTACATATCTGTCTCATGAATTGTACTGCGATATTGAGTACATGGATTACAGTTTATTCGTATTTTTATTTCTAGTAACTATATCTGTGCCTGATATAAAATAGGTGTCAAATGAGTTATTAACTTATTTGTAATTTAATCCATTTTATACAACTTAAGACTTTATAAAATAAGGCAAATAAATGGATAGTGTCGAATTCTGGCCTATAATTAGAGATGCAATTGTACAATGAAACCCTTATCTATATTAACAGGATACCAAAACTAAAGTCTTAATGTTTCTATAGAATATTTTCTGTACTTTGTTTTTGACACCATGTTTCTGGAACTGGTATGAACACTGAGAACTAGTTGAATTTCAACACTATGTCAATATGGAAATTTTGTTTCACATCTCAAAATACAGTATAGCATTCTAGGGAAAGTTAGCATCTGTTCATAATAAAACACAGTTTAGATTAATTAAAAATTCACATTGCTTCCTCTTATTCTCTTCATCTTACTGATATAAGATGACTTGAATGAGATAAGCCCCACCAAGAAGAATCAAGCAGCTTCTACACATTCATTTACAACATCTCTCCAACATCCACACTGCCTTAGCTCTAGTAGTACAGAGCTATCTAGTAGACCTAGGCTATCTTCCTGTGGTATTCAAGCACATTCACATTTGCCTCTGGGTACATGAGCACTGCCGTCAGCTAAGAAAAGATAAATTCCTTGCACGTATGTGCAGATCTGAAGGCAGGATCATCGTGGTCTCTTGTGAGCAAAAGGTCTGTACAGATTTCTCACTAGTGAATGTTGTTGGCATAGCTGCCAGAAGATGAAAGAGTCTCCACAATTACTAGCATAAAGCAAAGGGCCCAGAGCATGAAAGAGAAAAGTATGTGGTAGAGTTCAAACAAAGGAACATTGGCCAACCAATCTGAATTAAATCATAAATTATCCGTTATGAATGGAGCTTAGCTTTCCTGATGCATCAATGACATACAGCTGGTAAACATGATTATGTAGAGGCTGCAGAGCTATGGAAGCCAACTAACTCAGCCAGAATAGCAGCATAGGAATGAGGATGGTAATATATCTCATTAAGGCTAGTCTGTCTATTAGCTTGTATAAACATGCATGCTGTATCCATAGACATCTAACTAGCAACTCCTGAAAGTTATCCAAGTGTTTAATTTTTGTTGTTCAATTCAGAAAGTGCCTTTTCACAGTATTCGTTTATAACAATCAATATTTTTTTCACTTTTCCCTGCCATGTAATAAGAATTTACTAAAATCTAGTTATTATGATTAATATTATTATAGTGTTTATTCTATGAAGGACCTGGTAGAAAATATAAAGATATATAATTTGTTGACCTGCCAATACAAGGTCTTGCAATCTAGTTGAGAAGACCAAACAAAGAGGCAAAAAATCAATATACTGCAGGATGTTTAAAAATAAGGGGTAATGACTAAGTTATGGAAGAAATTTTTCAAATAATGAAGTACTTCAGTGGGAACTTCAGGAATGACTTATAGTTAAAAATGGACTTGAAATGCATTTAAAAGAGAACCAGAGGTACTGAGGACAAAGATTAGCAGCTTGAATGAGTATACTATATTCAATTGCATGAGACTAGAAATACAAAGATGATAACTTTAATGTGTATTAAGGATAGAAAGGTAGTCAAATATATAATTTAATAGCAAATGTTTTGCATGTCGCAGGGTCTTTGCTCATATTATTCTTACCACCTTGATATATCCTTTTATTTCATAGGTTGGGAAGCAGGATATACACATGAAAAGAATGAAGTTGGACTTATTTTATAGCATACACAAAAATCAACTCAACGTGGATTCAAGACTTAAATGTAAGACCCCAAATTTTGAAACTCTTAGCAGAAAACATAGGGAACAATCTCAACATTGATCTGGGCAATGAGTTTTTTGGATGTAACACCAAAAGCATAGGCAACAAAAATTAAAATAGACACGTGGGATCACCTCAAACTAAAGGGCTTCTGCAAGGCAAAGGAAAGTGTCAACAGAGTGAAAAGGCAACCTATAGAATGGGAGAAAATATTTGTAAGCCACCTATCCAATAAGGGTTAATCTCCCAAATATATAAGGAACTCCTACAACTTAATAGCAAAAGCCAAATAATCTTGTTTTTTAAATGGGCAAAAGACTTGACATTCCTTCGAATAAGACATAGAAATGGCCAACAGGTATATGAAAAGATGGTTAATATCACAAATCATCAGGGAAATGTAAATCAAAACCACAATGATCTATCACCTCACACCTGTAAGGATGGCTATTATCAAAAAGACAAGAAATAATAAGTATTGGGGAGACTGTGGAGTAAAGGAAACCCTTGTACACAGTTGATGGGAATGTAAATAGGTACAGCCATTACAGATAGTGATATGGAGGTTGTTCAAAAAATAAAAAACAGAACTACTTGATTCAGCAATCCCACTTCTGAGTATACATATCTAACGGAAATAAAATCAGAATCTGGGAGAGATGTGAATTTCCATGTTCATTGCAGCATTACTCACAATAGCCAAAATATGAAAAAAAAACCAAGAGTTCATCGATGGATGGATGAATAAAGAATACATAAGTATATACTTATGTATACACACACACATGCAATTGGATATTATTCATCCTTAAGAAAATAAAATTCTGCCATTTGTGATAAAATAGATGAACCTGGAAGATACTATGCTTAGTGAAACAAGCCAGACACAGAAAGATAAATACTGTATGACCTCATGTATATGTGAAATCTAAAGTAGTCAAACTCATAAAACAAGAGAGTATAATGGTGTTACCAGGAGCTGGGAGGAGGAAAAAATGAAATAATGTTGGTTAAACCATCCAAAGTTTCAATTATACAAGATGAATAAGTTCTAGAGATCTAATGTACAGCAATGTGACTATAGTTATCAATAATGTAGTGTATACTTTACATTTGCTTAGAGGGTAGATCTTAAAGATGCTCAAAAGTAAGGAAGGAAGGGAGAGGGAGAGAAAAAAGAAAGAAGGGAATAAGGGCTAAAAGAAAGAAGAGACAAAAAAGAACGAAAGGGAGAAAGAAGGGATGAAAGAAAGGAGAAAGAAAGGGGGGACAATAAAAAAGGAGAAAGGGGAAGGGGGAAAGAACGAAAATACTAACTAAAATAGCAAGAAAGAAAAATGTGGTGTGTGTATATATGTATGTATGTATGTATATATATATATATATATATATATATATATATACAATGAAATATTATTCAGCCATAAAAAGAAGGAAATCCTGCTATACACAATAACATGGATGAATCTTGATAACATTATGCTAGGTGAAATAAGGCAGTCAGAGAAGAACACATACTTTATGATTCCCTTATATGAGGTATCTATAGTAGTAATACTTATAGAAGCAGAAAGCAGAATGTCATCACCGGGGGCTGGAGAGAGAAAGAAATGAGGAGTTGCTGTTGAACATGTATAAAGTTCCAGTTATGCAAGAAGAATGTTACAGAGATTTTCTGTACAACATTGTGTTTATGGTTAAAACACTGCATTATATACTTAAACCTTTATATATAAAAGGTAGAGCTCATGCTATTGATTCTTACCACAATAATAAATAAAAATTTTAAAGTCCTTGCTCTTATAATGCACACTAGGCATTGCTTCAGAAAGCTCATTGCTATTTCTGCAACTGAAGTACACCAGAACTCATGGTTGATGAGGTGTAAAGTAGTATACTGAAGTAGTATAAAAAATGCTCACATTTAGGTATACAAAAATAACATAAAATATTTTACAGCCTAGAGATCATATTAAGTTCTGTTCATAAATAGAAGCAAAGAATATACTGTTTTTGCCACTTGAGGGATACTATAAAAAATCCATATGAATGTGATGAAACAATGGATGAGAAATGAAATCTCTATAAAGCTGCAAGATGTTAACGGAGGTTTTTTAGGCTGTTCACTTAAAATACTATCTATTAAGAAAGAAAAAGATGGACAGATTAGAAATTAATAATGAGTTTCAGATATGCTCTATTATTCTAAATAATGAATTTCCATTTTATACTTTTTCTTACTTGCTCAGAAGAAATAAACAATTGTAGGTAATTAATAACATGTATAATTATTCATCATTTGTTATTCAGTGAAAAATGATAACGCATTAAATGAGAATAATCCATAATGTGTCTGTCACACATGAAAAATGGAATACATAATTTAATATGTCACAGTCATAGATTAATGAACTCAAGTCATCTAGCAGTAGCATTTCCATCCATAAGTTATCATGTTGGGGATAAGAGCTCAAATTCAAGGTGTAAAAGACATCTGAGGCAACAATAAATCAAACTGAAAGACAATATGTACCATAATAAGCTGACAGGATATATTGAAGAAAGAAAGCCTTGCATATGGCATTGTCTTTTCAAAAATCAATCCAAATAATAAAAAGAATGAAGAGAAAAAACTTATCTACAATTCATTAGGAAACGGTCGCATGCCAAACCATAGAAACTTAGAATTACTGATAAATACAAGGAAATTTGGACCAAATAAAGGGATAATAGCTATAGCAGATCATAGACCACCAGAGATGCACAGGACACAGAGTAAGTTAAGTATATAGAAAAGCTAATCCAGAGTCCTTTCTGAGAGAGTGAAGTCTAGTATCATTAGCCCAAGAGAACCTTTATGCAGCACATTCTATATGCAAAAGGGAAGCTGTAATGAGGCTAAGAATGAACCATAGTGATCTAAGCAAAATTAGGTGGTAAGCAGCTTTACAGGTGCTAATCATAGAAAACTAAACAAATATTAATGAATGCCAAGTTAATATACACTTAAGCCAATAATATATGGGGTTTTACCAGAGAACCAGAGAGACAGAAACCATCCTCATGTCCCAGTGGATGGGGGTGGTACTAGGCATGAAATGAAGAAGTGCCCCCAGGAGAAAGTGCCAAGAAGATGAGATAAGCTAGTGTAATGAAAGATTATATATGCACAAATTTCTTCATAATGTATGATTAAAGTATGTCTAAAGTTAATTGTGAAATTATAACCATTAAAAATAAAAGCACAGTTTAATGACAAATCCTCAAAATCATAAAAATTCAAACAAAGAAATTATGCCACGATATGCTGAGGGAAAATTTTTAAAAAATATAGAACACCATATGTTTTCCTCAAGTGTTTAACATAGAAACACCATACTTCATTAAATTGTTTTACAATATAT
Organism: Kogia breviceps; assembly: GCF_026419965.1. Lineage (NCBI taxonomy): Eukaryota > Metazoa > Chordata > Mammalia > Artiodactyla > Physeteridae > Kogia > Kogia breviceps. The sequence goes on along the minus strand of NC_081313.1, from coordinate 99,951,405 downwards.
TTCAAAAGTGGTGGTTTGTAACATAGGAGCACCAAGCAATCAAGGAAGGGGAATGATCAATGTCAGTTGGTCTTGTTAGTGATAAGTTTCAGTTAGAAAATACTCCTTCTGCTGTGTTTTGCACAATGTTTAGAAGTTGTGAATAAATACATCTCAAAGAAGTGAAAGAAGAGAAACAAACCCATACTAGAAATAAGGAGTATGGCAACCTTGGAAATAACGGAGGTGGGACACATAACAGAAAGCTTAAAAGTCAGGCATGGACATGGGTCTTCATGTTCTAAGTAACTGACGTGAAACCAGTTAATTCATTGCTGAAATAGTGTATATTGCTTCATCCTACATTTCTTTATCCTCCTGCTTATAATTTCGTGATTCAAGAATATTTTACAGTGGCAAAGAGTGGTAGTTTCTTGATCATTGTCTATTCTCATGTTTTGTCCACATTTACACACACTCTGATGGATACTAGTTAATATTCTAGAAGAAGAGAGGAGAAAGAACATGATTTGATAGACAGACAAAAAGGAAAGAGAATTTTCCTGCAGGCAGAATTGTCTGCATACCCAAAAAGCACTATGCAAGCACACCAAGGCACTCTGCAGAGAAATAAACATTTCTCAGAGTATATCTACATATAGATGTATATCCCCCCCTCTAAAGAAATTATCTAACTCTTGCTAATTTTTTTGGAGTTTTTAACCAAGAGCAGATGTTAAATTTACAAAATACCTTTTTAATATCTATACAGGTAATTGTATGCTTTTCCCATTAATACAGAAAATTATTTGAATAATTCTAGAATTCATAGATAAGCCATACCTATTAATAGTATATCATTTTTTTAGAATGCTTTTGAATTATCTGTAGTTGTAGTTGTGCTACTTTTCTTAGGTTTTGATACCAATGTTATGATAGCACCTTAAAAAGAATTTTAAAGATTTTCTTCCTTCAAGTTGTTTAAATACAACTGAAATTTTAATTTCTTAGAAGTTTAATAGAATTGCCCCATGAAAACATCTGTGTGCTCTTTTGGAGAGTAATTCTTCAATAATTTTCTTTCTTTTATTTATTGTGATTGGTGAGTTTGCTTTCTGTCTTCTAAGGTCAGTTTTATAATTATATTTGGCTATAAAGTTGTCTATTCTACTGATATTCTAAAATTTATTTGTATAGTAATCAACATTGTTTCTTAAGATTCTTTTAAACCAGTTTTTTTTGTGTGTGAGGATATTTCCTTATAAGCATTTCTTATTTTGTGATTTATGCATTCTTCCTCTTTTTTACTGTATTAACTAAAGGTTTGTCATTTTCCCCCAAAGATCAAATTCTTGCATAAATTTATTAGTGAGGGCATTTTTAAAATTTTCTAATTGTAAAATTTCTATTTCTACCTTTATTAAGCTCGGTTTGCTTTCTTTGGATTTATTTTGTTGTTGCTGCTGTTCTAACTTTAATTTGCTCAATTCACTTATTTTCATCCTATTGTTTATGAATATGTACTTTTTAGACAACAAATGCTTATCTGAATGCTGCTTTAACTGTATCTAGGGCTGTACTGTATAGTTGTTAAGAATCCCAACACTGGAGATAGACTACTTGGGTAAAAATCCTCTTTGCTTCATTTACTAGTTGTGAGATTAGGAAGCAAGTCACTATGCTTTGCTGTGGCTATATTTTTCTCATCAATAAAATGTGGATAATAACAGTTTCTTTACTGAATAGTTATCATGAGGATTAAATGGATTAGTACTAGAGCAATTCCTGACACCTAGTAGAGGCTTAAAAACTAGTTCTTGAATGAAATAACTACATGATAGATATGTTTAATCTCAACTTTAATTCAGTTTTCAGAGTAACTAAAAAGGCTAGTCTATAAGCCAAGCACAGAGACTTCCAGCTGCCTCATAAACTTCTGGATCTTAAGCATAATTCAAAATCTAAAAAACACTGGATCTGATGGAACTATCTTGGTTAAGGATTAGCTCTCCTGGAAACTAATATATAGACTCAAGGTAAATGGACCCTCCCTAGAGAATTGCAGCATGACCTGGTTGGAGTTGGTAGAATTAAAAAGCAAAAATAACTGAGTTTTATTTTCAGAAGAGGTTAAAACTATTGGAATTCAGAACAAAAATTAAGTTGAAATAAAGTAAATAAATAATTATCATCTACCCTTTATGACAATGGCCTAACAGAACCAGATTTAGCTTTCTGTCCTAAGCAGGTAGAAAACCAAACGAAATATATGAAACAACGTTTTAAATATTGGCAACACAGGACTATAATTCTTGAGTAAATGGAGGAGAAAGAAAAACTCTAGAAATATACCACCTGATGGCAGTTTCCAGGGCATGAGATTAATTCCAACCCAAACCCACCAGTTCAGATGAATTGAACAGGAATAGATAAGAGTACCAGCAGGTGAAGGTGACTAGAATTTATGAGAAAGAGTACCAGGAAGGAGAAAGCTGCATACCAAGAGACATCTCTAGAGATGAGGGATCTCCTCCAGGCTTTGGATATATGCTGAGCTAGGCTATGAGAAGAAACCTCACTGTCAGGAAAGAACCCCCAGAAAGAAGTAGGCGGAAAAAGTTTTGGAGCTCACAAAAGGCTAAGAAATATTTGTGCTTCCATAAACCAGAATATAAAGACCTTGTAATACAAGGGTTTTGAATAAAATTATCTAAAACGTGTTTTCAAAGTAGGGGGTCAAAGTTAACTCTATTAAAATGCTCCTTGGCATCCCTCAACAAAAGTTAAAAACAAGCCTGAAAAGGATTAAAACTGATTCCAGGGCTTCCCTGGTGGTGCAGTGGTTGAGAGTCCGCCTGCTGATGCAAGGGACATGGGTTTATGCCACGGTCCGGGAAGATCCCACATGCCGCGGAGCAGCTGGGCCCGTGAGCCATGGCCGCTGAGCCTGCGCATCAGGAGCCTGTGCTTCGCAACGGGAGAGGCCACAATAGTGAGAGGCCCGCGTACCACCAAAAAGAAAAAAAAATAAATAAAACTGATTTCAATTAACAGCATAACAGAAAAAAAAAAACAATTAACCAAGCATTCACTTAGGAAAACAGTAAGATGTAACTTCAAATAACATACAATTTACAGTGTCTAGGATTCAATTTAAAATTAACATTCATGAAAATGAGCAAGAAAATATGACCCATAATCAAGAGAAAAATCAATCAATAGAAACACACAAAAGAATGGCATAAATAATACAACGGACAGATGAGGAGGTTAAAAAAGTTGTAAATATGGTCAGTATCTCAAAAAGTAGGGGAGGAAATACAAATGAAGAGTAAACCCATTTTTTTTTTTTCTCACTGTTGTGGCCTCTCCCGTTGAGGGGCACAGGCTCCGGACGCACAGGCTCAGCGGCCATGGCTCATGGGCCCAGCCGCTCCGTGGCATGTGGTATCTTCCCGAACTGG